>NW_018393881.1:17116-28891 GCF_900095145.1 Mus pahari | reverse complement strand
AAGAACTGTCCCTCATATTAGTGAGTTACTTATGTACAAATTGAAACTGTAAATTGTAAACACTGGAAAGCAGCATTGTGACATAAACATCCTAGTAATATTTTAAAATGAATGTAAATGGAAGTTAAAATTACATTACTGTGAAACTTACCTTCCAACTGTTAAGTGTTGGAGATTTGTGTTAGTGGGTAATTCTTAAAGAGCTTTGAAAACACTGCATAATCCATGTAACCCAGAATTATTATTTTTTTTGTAACTTATTATTCAGCTTGGCGAGTGCTTTTGATTTGGCAGATTGATAACATGGTATATTTACTTAGTTGGAAACAATTATTTCTACATACTTTTTAAAAAATATCTGCTAGATGAAACATACAATAAAACTACCTGTACTAAAATTTGGGAGAGCTTTAGGTCTTTTAAAAAGTATTAATCATCATTAGCTACATCTATGATAAAAGTGTTTATTCTGGTTTACTTAGAAATGATAAACATTTAAAGTGTTAACATCTTATGAATGCAGTGAATTAATAGAATAAACATTTTGCAAAAAATAAAAAAAAAAGCCACAGGCCTGTACACCATTATACAGAATACATAAGGACATATGATGGTAGCTACAATTTTAATAATGTGTAAGTTCATAACCTATACACATTTCTACACTTCATTTTAATTTTTTTATTTTATGTGTATGAATATTTTGACTGCATGTGTGTCTGTGCCAAAAGAGAGCATCAAATCACTTAGAACTAAAGTTACAGATGGTAATGAGCTGCCATGTGGGTACTGGGAATCAAACCCAGGTCCAATGGAAGAGCAGCCAGTTCTCTTAACCACTGAGCCATCTCTCCATCCCCCCACAATCCCCTACACTTTGTTTTTATTATTTTGTTGTAAGGTTTCCTAAAGTCCTCCAGAATTCTCCATGAGCATTGGGTTCACTGACTGCACATATACAGCCACAAGGCTTGCCATATATCTTCTCATAGAAGCTTTTCTGGATAGTGAGAGAGCAACTTTTGTGCCAAGGTGTAGGGTATATAATGTGCCATATCATCTTGCCGCTTGAAACACCGAAAAAGTATAATTGACATAGAATGATTCTGTTATAATCAGAACTGCTACATGGACCAATTGCTCAGCCTAGTCCTTGTTTTTTCCACATTAATTGTTAACATTAATTGCTTTTTTTTTTTCTTGACCCAGAGTGCCTAGCTGCAAATCTTGTTATCTAAGTCATCCCTAGGTTTACTTCAGATTGAGATGTTTAATTTTTTAGGTTGTTTTGTAGGATAGTTAGGAGAGAAAACAAATACTGATTGTTACTTTGAACAAAATATGTTCAGCTCATGTATGCCATTATGAGACTGAGTTTGAAGAACTCAAGATGAAAAATTGGGGATATTGAGTGAATTCAGATATGTATAGTTGCATGTGTTCTGACCCAGTTCAGAATTCAGAGAAGAGAGGAGACAACTGAGAGACATAAGGCAATGAAGAACGTGTGTTAGGAAAAAGTATTTGGGAAAGTGACAAAGTAGGCAAGCGGCGGCCTCAGGAGAGATGGCTCTTGTAGAACTCTTCCTGAAGTGTCTTTTGCTTTTGAACTTTCCTGGATAATCTTAGAAAATTATGTTAAGAGTCCACCATATGCTTTTGTTTTTCCCTTCTATGGTAGACATTTGTGGTGGTTTAAATGATAAATGTCCTCCATAGGCTCACATTTTTGAAAAAGTGGTTTGTGCTTGGTGGTGTGGTTTGAAGAGGTGGTGAAGCCTTTTGGGGGGGAAATGTATGACTCATAATGGAATTTGAGAAGTCAGAGCTTCACCCCACTTCACCCCCTCTCAGCCTTATGCTTGTAGTTGAAGATATGAATTCTCTGATTCTTGCTCTGCCCACCATTCTTCCCTGTCATGATAGGCATGAATCTCTCTGGAACCATAAGTGCAAATGAATTCTCTTTCTATAAACTGTCTTGGTCATTATATTTTATCATAGCAGCAGAAAATAACTAACACAACATTTCATTCCTCCAACACAACCTTAGTAAATTTTATTGCACCAATACTGTTTTCTGTCATTGATACCAGACTGTTAGTTCAATAATTATTTGTGGAGTTTGTTTAACAGTAGAAAGAAAACCACAGCATATCTGATTAGATATCTAGAAAGGGATTAAGATCTCGTGTTACAAAAGAAGACACTGAGCTCAGGGAAGTAAAGTTGCTGTCTGCATATGTAGTGAAGCTGACCTTGCTTTTAAGCTTCCTGAATCTAAGTTCAATGCATCTTTTACCAGCACAATCACTGTAAGTCATGATTGGATGGTGAATGCAACAAGACCGGGGGAGGGGGTATGTCACAGGGTCCTGGTAAAGTCAGCTTGGACTTCCTGTAGAAAATCCTACCACATGCTTTCAATGAGTTTTTAAGTTTTTCCCCACCTAAACCCTCAATTTACCTATTTATCATAATTTTTCATCCCTAAAATCTTAGAAACAGTACAAAATCCACTTTTAACAAACTTTTAATAAACTAAACCATGAACTCCTTGAATTCATCTTCTGCCAGTTCTTTTTGTAAACATTTCAAAAATTTCACAAATATTTGTGAACTGTGTGGATAAAGTGACACTTACCACTGTCACCTAATATGTCTTTCATTTCATTGCTTCCCAAAAGAGGCTGTTCTGGTTCATCAACCCTGGTCTTAAAATCAAGCTCTGTTCACACCCATCTCCCTCCCCCAAGTAGGTGGAGCAACCCTCCTGGGGTTTGCAGACAGGAGGGTGTTCAGTGAAAGTGAAGGAGAGTTGGTGATCCAGAAGCTGTTGTATCATGAGTGACTCTGTTCTGAGCTCCATCAGATTCCCAGGAAGCATCTATGAATTCCTCCAAGTAGTCTCTGTGCTCAGCCTGCTCCTGCTGCTCTTCAAGGCAGCCCAGTTCTACCTGCACAGGCAATGGCTACTCAGTGCTACCCAGCAGTTCCCATCCCCACCTTCTCACTGGTTCTTTGGACACAAGGTAGGAAGGAAAGAAATGGGTGGGTGGGAGAGCAGGGAGGATGAGGCTTTCAGAGAATAAGCATCAAACTTACAAAACAGAGCTTGTTATAAAACAAGCACAGGTTCTTCAGGAGACAGCAGGCTCAGGATGAGATGCATCTCAGGCTGGGCTCACTCCAGCAACAGGGGCTCACAGATCAAAAGAGCCTGCTCTTGCTATTGGCAGCTCTGCTGCTCATTTATGCAGATCTGTCATCTGTTCTAAGAGCCCCAGACTTGGGAACTTGTGGTTGGTCCTACCCAAGCCTTTTTCTTTCCAGGCTGAGCAACACCTACAGCCTCACATGTTCTAAATAAGCTGAGCTTCTCAGGGGTTCCCTGTCCCCATTTCTCTGTCACCCTCTTCCCCTGGCACAGAGCTTGTCTGAGAACATTGCTACAAGTGTGGTAGAATCTGTCCTGTGTATGGTAGCAACAGGCAGGAATCACAGGATGTACCTGGTGCCCTAAAGGGACTCACTTTACTATTGAGTAAAGAGACTAACCCTATATGTTTACTAAGACTGAAAAAGCTGCCTCAGTAAATGATTTATAGGTTGAAATCCTGAGGGTCAAAAAAGTGGTTTTTCAGATGTGAGGGTCCATTGCTAGAGATGCACTATCATTCAAAGTCTGTTTATTTATGGGTCCTCCTCTTGCGTACCCTGTAGTGTGTGCTCCTTGTTGCTAAGAGCACTGTATACTTGAGTGCCCAGCCAAGATCCTGACACAACTGTACAGTCTCCAGAAATGAGAGAAAAAAGCAGCCTAGGGGTTGGGGAGGGCTTAAAGTGTCAACTCTGAGGGATGGAGACAGAACTAGGTCAAAGGTTGCAGAGAGGAGTACATCACAAGGGTTATACATTGACCACATTTAAAAGGAGATATGTCTATGTGGAATTTGAGCCACGTCTGCGTTCTGGGAAAGGTTCTGGGAAATACAGCTTCATCTAACAGGACCAAAGTCTATGGTTGTATCAGTTCCTAGAAGAAGGCAAAGGTTTGGATGACACCATAAATAGGCCATCAAGCTCTGCTCCATTCCTAGGTTCTATTAAATCATCTTCACTGTATACCTGTGGTTGTTCTTCCCTTTATTTAGAACCAATAACTAAAACAAAAGAGTTTTCAAATTTTACTCTGGTGGTTTGGTTTGTTTGCTTTTTGTTTTGTTTTGTTTTGTTACACAGCAATGTCTTGCAAGGTGGCCCAGGCTAGCCTTGAACTCACTATGTAGCCTATATTGGCCTTGTACCAGCAGAGATCTTCAGGCTTCATCCTCCCAAGTGTGTGTGTGTTAGGATTCCATAAGTCACTGCACGTGGTATGAAGTATTGTCAGTGATTCATTTTTCTACTGATATCAGATCTCAAAGGACCAGGAGTTTGCAGATGTTCTAACTAGGGTTAAGAATTTCCCAAGTGCCTGTCCACATTGGATCTGGGGAAGCAATGTGCGCGTTCAAGTGTATGACCCTGACTACATGAAGCTGATTCTGGGGAGATCAGGTGAGAGTGAAACTCCCTCACCCACCATAGTGGGTTTTCTCTTCTGGGTTTATGCCTGAGTCCATGAAGTTACAGGAAGAAGTGATGGTTCCGTTACTAATGCCAAAACATTACCTTTCATTTTTCCTAGCATATGCTCAACAATATTTATTTAATACTTGTTTGTACTTACTACTGGAACATTAAAAAAGTAATATGAGTTTATTTCATTTACCTTTTTTGAACTAAATGGGGGTGATCAGTTATATATATAAGTAAATTTCATGTGTATAGTGACTTGAGTTTGAATCTTCTAATTGTTTCTGTTCTGTATCATAGATAACCAAGCCACTGCAGTAAAACCAACCACAAGGCTTTTATTCTTTGGAGTGAAGGACATAATAAAATCTATGTTGCTTGCTAATTTACCACTATGATCCTGGGGATGACTAGCTTCTGGTGCAGGGAGGTTGTATTCCTAAGCCAAACTGTCAAGGTGGATAGAAGGGGATGGAAGAAAATGGGAGATAGCAGGAGGCCAACTGGCAAGGGGCAGTTATCAAAATTTCATCACTCTCTCTCTCTGATCTTATCTGCAGTCATCTTTGTTTCTAATTAATGCCTCCCCTTTTTTTTTTCAGACCCAAAAGCTAATGGTTCCTACAGATTTCTAGCTCCCTGGATTGGTATGTACAGCCATATAAGTGTCGATTGTCAAGAATGTTTGTCAAGAATGTTACCTTGACTCACTGAGCAATGGGAGCAATCTTCAAGATGTAATGTTGCATTTAACATAGTTTCTCTTCTAACCAGACATTAACCTCCTCCATGTGTGTCTGTGTCTCCTATTTACAAACATTCTCAACCTGACATGTACGTCCTTCCCTCACTATTTGAATCTTTATCTTGTAGCTGTCATGGTCTCATCATATATACCAGGCCAACTGGGGAAAACGTGTTGAGAAATACTAGTCTTTTCCCAACTTTATTTGTCTTCCTGCTCCTTCAAGATCTCCAATGTTTGTCTATCCAAACTACCACCAGTCTTCTAATCCCATTGCTCATACACTCATTTCACACAACCATCTCTGTACAGGGCGTGGTTTGCTTATGCTGAATGGACAGACATGGCTTCAGCACCGACGAATGTTGACCCCAGCTTTCCACTATGACATTCTGAAGCCTTATACAGAAGTCATGGCAGACTCTGTTCATGTAATGCTGGTGAGTCTTGTGTGTGTGTGTGTGTGTGTGTGTGTGTGTGTGTGTGTGTGTTCCTCTCTCTCTTCATCTTTCACTCTGATGCCTACATACCATTCACAACACAAACTCAGATTCTACTCTTTACAATAAAAACCATCAGACACAGTCACATGAAATAACAATCCATAATGTGAAATAGGTTCCACAAAAGTCAATGCCACAGAGAACAAGTATGGGGTGGAAGGGAAATGAGGTAAGGGCCTAGGGGAGGAGAGGAGAGGAGAGAAGAAAAGAGAAATCATAGTGTATACATGGCCAAGTCTAACAGCATGCTTGATGAACGGTGAATCCTGCCAGACAACAATGCTAGCTGTCTCTCTCCTGGTATGTCTTGGGTATGGCAGCTTCAGTGACCAGGGCTACTCCCCAAAATGTCACTCTGTCCTGGGTCTCAGAGCTTTTACATAATTGAAAGACACTCACAGTGAAATGCACACCAGAGCCATATTCTCACAGACAAATGTGATGTAACACCATACCCCTTATGACTCCAATTCCTGACTTTATAGTGCTCATTAAACTTTTGATGAATGAGAAAGAGTTAAAGATCAAAATTATTCCCATTAGAAACACCTGGGCAGGCCCATGGGCTTTCTTTTCATTGACTATTTTATTCTCATATTTGAGTTTCCATTAGTTCTTTCAAGTTTCATTCATCTACCAGAAATATGAAGAGCTCTCTCATGTCCTCTTCATCAGCTAAAAAGTTGTAACTGATTTACAAATTTCAAAATGAAGATATGCTTAATTTTAATTTTTTCTGAGAAATGGGTGTGAGTTATTTATTCACACTTAATTTTCTAAAAAATGTCTGTACTAGTCACTTCTTGTTGATGTGATTTTAGACTGGAGAAGAGGTGCCAAAGTGGAGAAAGCATGAGCAGTTGTTTCATGATCCCAACCAGGAAGAGAGAAAGAGGAAGAACAACACTTCCTCGACTTTCTCTTTTTCCCTGTCTATTTAGTCTAGACCCCTGGCCCAGGGAGTTGCTGTGTTCCCGTTCACAGAAGTTTTTACTCTAAGTTTATTCTACTAATGCCTGCACAGAGACGCTCAAAGGTGTGCCTCCGTCTTTTCTTTCTTGCTTTCTTGCTTTCTTTCTTTCTTTCTTTCTTTCTTTCTTTCTTTCTTTCTTTCTTTCTTTCTTTCTTTTCTTTTCTTTTCTTTTTTTGGGGGAGCCTAAGTGTATTCATTTATTATTATAATTTTATTATTTAAAGCAATGATTATTTGTTTTATCATCTAAAGGATTTATTCAACATAGCTGCAGAGGCATTATCTTCATGCAGCCACACACAGACACAAACACAGATATAGCGCAATATCCAGATTTAGCCCAAGTACATTCCTTTTGAGGTTCATTTATATATCTTCCTATGCCATAGCACATCATTTAAATAATGGATATTTTCAATACTAATTCCTTTGTTGACTTTCTCAAAATGTTATGCAGATATCTTCAGGGCTCCAATACATACCCCAACAAACTGTAACCAAGTAAAGTTTCTTTCCTTCTGACACCTTTGCAGTAATAGTATCTTCTGCAGCAGGGTAAAGCTTAGACCGAGACGTTAACTCTGGAAACATATTTGATCCACTAAGTACAAGTTTAATGACTTTTTTATTAATCCACTCTTGTGATAAGATAAAAGAATATGAAGTCATCCTAAGGTTGGATAAAAAGTCCCTTCTCTTTGTCTAAAAGAACAGTAATTCTCCATTTACTGTAAAGATTTCTGTGTTTTCATAGTTTTTGAAATGAACCAGGATGAAGGGGACAATGACAGAGGAGGGCCTGAAACATGAAGGAAATTGAATTAGGAAAAGTACAGCACGATGAAAGACAGCATCGACAGTTGGAGTTGTGTCATTCTTAAAGCAATCCTTAAATTTAAGAATGTTTTAATCATATCCTTCCCTTCCTCCAAGTCCTTTTAGATCCTCTCCCTGTTCCTGCCCACTCAACTTCAAGTTGTTTTTCAAAATCAAACAAAAACCTGTTATAACATCAAACCCCCAAACCAAGAAAACAAAATAATCCCCCCAAACCCCAACAAACTGTAACCAAGTAAAGGCATACACACACATACACCACACACACACACACACACACACACACACACACACACACAACATGGAGCCTGTTATATGTTGGTCAAATACTCCTAAACATAAAACCTACTATGAGGTAGTTGATATACCCAGTGTCACATGATTAGAGATAACTATTTTCTCTCTCTCTCTCGGTAGGCAAAAGCGACAGTTGTTAACTTTTACTCTACTGTCTAGGATTTCATTCATTCATTCATCCATTTTTTTAAAATATATAACAGAATAAAATAAGATAAAGCAAAAACTATCACATGGAATGTGGACAAAACAAACCAACAGAAGAGAAAGGGCCCAAGAGAAGACACAAGATCTATCTGTTCCCTTTAGTCCTTTACTCTATACCTACCCTCTGTAGTTCTAAGGATTGTAGATTGGTTATCATTGACTTCACAACTGATATACACACATAAGAAAATACATATGTTTGTCTTCTTGGTAGTTCCATCCATTTGCCTGAAAACTTCCTGATGTCATTATTTTAATGGCTGAGTAATACTTCATTGTGTAAAGGTTCATTTTCTTTATCCATTCTTCTGTTGAAGGGCATCTAGATTGTTTCCAATTTCTGGCTATTATGAATAGAGAAGCAATGAACATGATTGAGCAAGTGTCTCTGTGGTAGGATGAAGCATTCTTTGGGTATATGCTTAAGAGTGGAATAGCTGTATCCTGAGGTAGATCGATTCCTACCTCCTGAGGAACTATCACACTGATTTCCCTAGTGGCTTTACATGTTTGTACTCCCACCAGTAATGGATGACTGTTCCCCTTGTTCCACATCATTACCAGCATGAGTTGACACTTGTTTTCTTGGTCTAAGCCATTCTTTATTATTATTATTATTATTATTATTATTATTATTATTATTATTATTATTATTATATTTTCTTTATTTGCATTTCAAATGTTATCCCCTTTCCTGGTTTCCCCTCCCAAAACCCCCTCTCTTCTCCCCCTCCCCATGCTCACCACTCCCGCTTCCCTGTCTTGGCATGCCCCTACACTGGGGCATCAAGCCTTCTCAAGACCAAGGGCCTCTCCTCCCACTGATGTCCAACAAGGCCATCCTCTGCAACATATACAGCTGGAGCCATGGGTCCCTCCATGTGTACTTTTTGGTTGGTGGTTTAGTCCCAGGGAGCTCTGGGGGGTACTGGCTAGTTCATATTGTTGTTCCTCCTATGGGGCTACAAGCTCCTTCAGCTCCTTTGGTCCTTTCTCCAGCTCCTCCACTGGGGACCTTGTGTTCAGTCCAATGGTTGTTTAGAGCATCCACCTCTGTATTTGTCAGGCACTGGCAGAGACTCTCAGGAGACAGCTATATCAGGCTCCTGTCAGCAAGCACTTTTTGGCATCTTTCATAGTGTCTAGTTTTAATGACTGTATATGGGATGGATCCTTATAGGTATAAGATGGAATCTCAAAGTAGATTTGATTTGCATTTCCTTGATGGCTAAGGATGTTGGACATTTCTTTAAATGTTTCTCAGCCATTTGGGTTTTCTTTATTGAGATTTTTTTCCAGGTATGTACCCATTTTAATTGGGTTATTCACTTTTTGACATCTAGTTTCTTAAGTTCTTTGTATATTTTGAGTATTAGCTCTCTATTTGACGTATAGTTAGTAAGAATCTTTTTCCGTTCTGTACACTACCATCTTATCCAAATGATGGTGTTCTTTGCCGTGCAGAAGCTTCTCAGGTTCATGAGGTCTCATTTATTAATTGTTGATCTTAGTGCCTGTGCTAAGAGTGTTCTGATTAGAGAACCTTTTAGTGTGCCAATAAATTCAAGGCTCTTTCCCATTTTCTATTCTATAAGATACAGTGTGATATGGATCTATTTGGATTCTTCTACATGCAGCCATCCAGTTTGTCCAGCACCATTTGTTGAAGGTGCCGTCTTTGTTCTGGTGTGTATTTCTGGCATATATATAGGAAAAGTCAGGTGTTCATAGGTATGTGGATTTCTGTTCATGTTTTTTTCCTATAATTTAAGTTTTATTGCATTATGGTGAGAAAAGATGCATAATTTCAATTTATCTGGATTTGTTAACTTTAAAATCATACTTTGAGTATCACATTCTTCTTTCCCTTTTGTACCCCAACACCTCCTGGAGAGCCCCCAGTTCCTGCAATATCTTTCTTTCTCTCTTTCTTTCTTTCTTTCTTTTTTTTTTTTCTTTCTTTTTTTTTTTTTTTTTGTTTTTCAAGACAGGGTTTCTCTGTATAGCCCTGGCTGTCCTGGAACTCACTTTGTAGACCAGGCTGNTTTTTTGTTTTTCAAGACAGGGTTTCTCTGTATAGCCCTGGCTGTCCTGGAACTCACTTTGTAGACCAGGCTGGCCTCGAACTCAGAAATCTGCCTGTCTCTGTCTCCCGAGTGCTGGGATTAAAGGCGTGCGCTACCATGCCCAGCCCATCTTTCGTTTTTTTACCAAAGTTCTTAAAATTTATAAAAGATTGTACCAATAAAAAATGAGTATTATAAAAGTTGTTCGATATAAAACAACAATCAATTGAACAGTCTTATGTAGATATTTGTCTATAGCAATATCAACTACTTCAATGAACAATGGTTCTGCTTGGAGGGTAGCACAGACGGTAGGTGATGGTAAGATTCTGTTTCATTGGCTGTGATGATTTTAAAAATCATTCATCTCAGAATAAGAGTAACTTATAAAGTCCTCTTCAAAATTGATACAATAATTATAAATTTCAAGCAAAGCATTCTCATTCTTTGATGTCTTCTTACAATCCACCTCCCAAATTAATTGTCTACATTTCTATTGGCTGTATAAATAATTTTGAAATACATAAGCTGTTCTGAAAACCATACTATAGTGTAAAAACATCAAATAAACAATCCTACTAATAGAGAGGCTGAGATAGGAGAAGCATGATTTCAAGTCTATTATGTGGCACACAGGAAGACCCTGTCATGTACAAACAAGCAGACAGTGTATATGGATTGTACAATACTGAACATATTTCTCCCATTACCATATTAGAGAGACCACTGGATGACAGCCAGCAAATTTCTAATTCCTCATATTTTTGAATTTCAATCAATTAGGATATGTTGGTAATATTAATTTTCATATTAAGAGATATTAAGGAAAAGTGATTGTTACTTCCTATTATTTTTCTTGTAGAATTATGTTTGTGTGGGTTGGTTGAAAGATTACTTTCTTGCTTTTTCTAGGGTGAAGTTCCACTCCTTGTGTTGGTGTTTTCTATCTTGTAGGGCTGGATTTGTGGAAAGATATTGTGTAAATTTGGTTTTTTCATGGAATATCTTGTTTTATCCATCTATAGTAATTGAGAGTTTTGCTGGGTATAGTAGCCTGGGCTGGCATTTGTGTTCTCTTAGGGTCTGTATCACATCTGCCCAGGATCTTCTAGGTTTCATAGTCTCTGGTGAGAAGTCTGGTGTAATTCTCTGATAGGCCTACCTTTATATGTTACTTGACCTTTTTCCCTTACTGCTTTTAATATTCTTGCTTTGTTTAGTGCATTTGTTGTTCTGATTATTATGTGATGGGAGGAATTTCTTTTCTGGTTGAGTCTATTTGGAGTTCTGTAGGCTTATTGTATGTTCATGGGCATCTCTTTCTATAGGTTAGGGAAGTTTTCTTATATAATTTTGTTAAAGATATTTACTGGCCCTTTAAGTTGGGAATCTTCACTCTCTTCTATACCTATTATCCTTAGGTTTGTTCTTTTCATTCTGTCCTGAATTTTCTGGATGTTTTGGGTTAGGAGCTTTTTGCTTTTTTGCGTTTTCTTTCACTGTTGTGTCAATATTTTCTATGGAATTTTCTGCACCTGAGTTTCTCTCTTCTATCTCTTGTATTCTGTT
>NW_018393881.1:13141-15456 GCF_900095145.1 Mus pahari | reverse complement strand
AGAGAGAGAGAGAGAGAGAGAGAGAGAGAGAGAGAGAGAGAGAGAGAGAATGTTTGCATATGTGCATGTTTCTATATGAAGCTGAGAATTGTCTTTCAATATCAGTGAAGTATTGTATTGAAGTTTTGATTGGGATTGCATTGACTCTGTAGATAGATTTTGGTAGAATGTCCACTTCTACTACTTTAATCCTACTGATCCATAAGCATGAGACACCTTCCACCCCCTGATGTCTTCTTCAATTTCTTTCTTCAATGATTTAAAGTTTGTATCATACAAGTCCTTCTGGGTTAGAGATGCTTAAAGATATTTTTATTATTATTGTTTGAGGCTACAGTAAAAGGTGTGTTGTTTCCAAGATTTCTTCCTTAGACTGTCTGTCACTTGTATTTAGCAGGATATCCTGATACTTTACTGAAAGTGTTTATTGGCTGTAGGAGTTTCCTGGTGGAAATTTTTGAGTCACTTATGAATACTATCATATCATCTTTAAATAAAGATATTTTGACTTCTTCCCTTCCTATTTGTATCCCCCTTGATATACTTTAGTTCTCTTATTGCTCTAGCAAAGACTTTAAGTACTATAATAAATAGGTATGAAGAGAGTCGACAACATAATCTTGTTCCTAATTTTAGTGGAAGTGCTTTAAGTTTGTCTCCACTTAAGTTGATGTTGTCTATGGGCTTGCTGTAAACTGCCTGTACTGTGTTGAGCTATGTCCCTTGTATATCCCTAATCTCTTCAGGACTTTTATTATGAAGCGGTGTTGAATTTTGTCAATGACCTGTTCTGAATCTAATGAGATGATTATGTGGGTTTTGCCTTTCAGTCTGTTTACATTATGGATTTCATTGACAGATTTTCATATGTTAAACCATCTCTACATCTCTGGGATGAAGCCTACTTGATCACTGTGAAATCTTTTTTTGTATGTGCTTGGATTCAGTCACAAGTATTTTATTGTGTATTTTTTTCATCTATAAGGGAAATTGGTCTGAAATTCCCTTTCCTTCTTGGGTCATTATGTGATTTCGGTATCAAGGTAAATAATTGTGGCCTTATAAAATGAATTCAGCAAAATTCCTTCTGTTTCTGTTTTGTGGTATAATTTGAGGAATATCGGCATTAACTCTTCTTTGAAAGTCTGGTAGATTTCTGTGCTAAACCTAGCCTTGGGCATGTGTTTGTTTGCTTTTTTTTTTTTTTTTTTGAGGTAGGGAGACTTGTACTGACTTCTATTTCAGTAAGGGTTGTAGTTCTATTTAAATTGCTTATCTGGCTTTGATTTAACTTTATTAAGTAGCAAGTACTGAGACAGATGTCCATTTCTTTTAAATTTTCCAATCGTGTGGAGCACAGGTGTTTTTTGGTTTTTTGGATTTGTTTGTTTGTTTGTTTTTTAAAGTATGTCCATATGATTCTCTGGGGCTTCCTTGATCTCTGTTGCTATGTTTATTTTTTCATTTCTATTTTCATTCATTTGCATCCTCTTTTTCTCTCTCTCTGCCTTCTTAGTTAATTTGGATAAGGGTTTGTCAATATTATTGATTTTCTTAAAGAGCCAACTCTTTTTTTCTGATCTGTATCTTTTTGTTTGTTTCTACTTTATTGATTTCAGCTCTGAGTTTATTTCTTACTGACTACTGTTTTGGGTGTCATTTCTTCTTTTTGTCCAAAATTTTCTAATGTGTTGTTAAGTTGCTAGTTTCTAATTTTTTATTGTAAACTTATCCACTTAACATTGCTGTATTGTGTTACATACATTTGAGTCTTTTGTGTTCATTTTCATTCAACTCTAGAAAGACTTTGATTTCTTTCTTAATTTCTGGCTTGACCTATTTTTTGTCATTCAGTGGGTTATTCAGCTTCTATGAGTTTGTAAGTTCTCTGTGTTTCTATTTTTGGTTATATACAGCTTTAGCCTGTGGTGATCAGATAGGATGCAGGGTATTATTTACATTTTTTTGCATCTTTTGGGACTTGTTTTGTATCTGAATGTGTGGCCAGTTTTGAAGAAAGTTCTATGAGGTGTTAAGAAGAAGGTCATCCTTTTGGCTTTAGACAAAATGTTCTATAAATATGTTGAGTCCATTTGGTTTATAATGTCAGTGCCAACATTTCTCTGTTTAGTTTTTGTGTGGATGATTGGTGAGGGTAGGGTATTAAAGTCTCCCACTATCAATGTGGTAGTATCAATATGTGATTTAAGCTGTAGTAATTTTTTCTTATACACATGAGTGCTCTTGTGTTTGTGGCATAGATGTTAAGAATTATAATGTCAGAACCCAGATGTCCTTCAACAGAGGAATGGATA
>NW_018393881.1:4971-12521 GCF_900095145.1 Mus pahari | reverse complement strand
CATTGGGAAGAGAGTCCCCTTGATCTTGCAAACTTTATATGCCCCAGTACAGGGGAACACCAGGGCCAAGAAGTGGGAGCGGGTGGGTAGGGGAGCAGAGTGGAGGAGGGTATAGGGGATTTGGGGGATAGCATTTGAAATGTAAATGAAGTAAATACCTAATTTTTTTTAAAGTAAAAAAAAAAAAGAATTATAATGTCATCTTGGTGGATTTTTCCTTTGATGAGAATATAGTGTCCTTCCCCAGCTCTTCCAATAACTTTTTGTTCGACATTTATTTTGGCAGATAGAAAAATGGCCGTACCAGCTTGCTTCTTAGGTGCATTGGCTTGGAATAACTTTTCCCAGCCATTTACTCTCAGGTGATGTTAATATTTGTTTCTTGGATACAGCAGAAGTATAGATCCTGTTTCCACATCCACTCTTTTAGTCCTTTTATTGAGGAATTCAGATAGTTGATGTTGAGAAATATCAATAACCAGTGATATTTGATTCCTGTCATTTTGGTGTTGTTGCTGTTGGTGGTGGTAGTGGGGTGTGTGTGTGTGTGTGTGTGTGTGTGTGTGTGTGTGTGTGTGTATTTGAAATAGAGAGTGGCAGGGAGGGAGAGAGAGAGAGCATGTTTCCCTTTTTTTACTTTGCTGCTTTGAGATTATTTATTCCCCATGTTTTCTTTGATGTACTTAACCTCTTAGCTTGGAGTTTACTTTCTAGCACCTTCTGTAGGACTGGATTTGTAGAAAGATACTGATATAAATTTGTTTTTAGCATGGAATATCTTATTTTTTTCCAACTGTAGTTATTGAAAATTTTGCTGGGTATAGTAGTCTGGGCTAACATTTTTGGTCTTTTATAGTCTGCAGGACATTTATTGAGGCCTTTCCGACTTTCAGAGTTTTCATTGAGAAGTCAAGTGCAGCTCTAATACTTTATATGCTACTTGGCCTTTCCCTCTTGCAGCTGTTAATATGTTTTCTTTTGTTCTGTACATTCAGTGTTTTAATTATTGTGCTGAGGGAACTTTCTTTTCTGGTTCTGTGTATTTGGGGTTCGGTATGCTTTTTATACTTTGATAGGCATCTCCATTTTTGGTCAGGGAAATTTTCTTCTATGATTTTGTTGAAAATATTGTCTGACTTTGACCTGAGTTTTTTTCTTCCTCTGTTCCTATTATTCTTAGATTTGGCCTTTTCATGGTATCAGATTCCTTGGATGTTTTGTGCCAGGAATTTTTTAGATTTAACATTTTGTGTGACTGATGTATTAATTTCTTCTATGTGTCTTCAGTGCCTGAGATTCTCTTTTCCATTTCTTGTATTCTGTTGGAGTTCCTAAAATTTCTATTTACAGATTTCCCTCACTTTTCTTTATTGATTCTAATTTCACTTTCAGGACTTGAGTGGTTTTGTTCATTTTCTTCCACTTATTGCTGTGTTTTCATAGATTTATTTAAGGAGTTTGTTTCCTATTTAATGACCACTATTGTATTCATAAAGAGTGTTTTAAGGTCTTTTACTTGAACTTTAACTATATTGGAATACTCGGGACCAGCTGTGGCCAAGTTGCAGGATATATTGTCCTGGCTGTTCTTGTTTATGGTTTTATGCTGCCTATTAGGCATCTGAGATTGGGAAGATTATAATTCTAGGTGATGATAACTGGGCTTGTCTTTGTTGAATAGGTTCCTCAGTTTCTGTTTTCTCTCTGGTTTTTAGGAGAAAGTTGGGGCTGTGTTTTGCCTGCTAGAAAATCTTTTGAGGTCCTGATAGGTATGGGCACTGGGGGTTCCAGGTAAAATCAGTTTCTGAGTATTGGGACCTGAGATTTAGAAATGGAGATGGGCTTGAAGGGATTTACAAGATAAAGGGAAGCGGGGTGTTCCACCAGGATGTGGGCAGAAAGAGAAAGGCAACAGCAGAATTCTAAAAGAAGCTAGGCATATGATTAGGGGATTAGACTTAGAGGAAAGGAGGAAGAAGTGAAGGTCTGCAGAAGAGAGTAAACATGCAATTAGCTACCTACTTCCCTGATCAGAACTCCCTGTATTCACAGGGAGTCCCTCTGGAGTTTCTTAATTTAAGTAAGTTGACAGTGAAAATCAGCCATTACAACATCTGACACAGGGAGTCATAAAATCATATCTAGAGATGAAGGAAATGAGTCTGTTCCAGTTAGCACTAGCCTTCTGAGAGACTTGGATTCAGTTCTCTACTTCTATTACAGGATAAATGGGAACAGATTGTTGGCCAGGATTCCACCCTGGAGATCTTCCAACACATCACCTTGATGACCTTGGACACCATCATGAAGTGTGCCTTCAGCCACGAGGGCAGTGTCCAGTTAGACAGGTCAGGAACATCCCTGAACTATAGACTTTGGTCTTGTCAACTGATGTGGCCTCACCTGAGAAGTAGATGGAACAGCTTATATACTAATGTCCACAAAACACAAGATTCTCTATTCTGTCTCAGATATACTGTAGATTTCCAGATAGATGGATGCCTGAATGTGAAGTCATCTTCTAAATACATGGTGTTTGCAGGGGTTTAAAGTAAGAAACAACATGCATCATAGAATCATCTCTGTCCAAATTAAGGGAATTACCACTCTGTCTGTGGGTCATATCCCCTTATCATTGCTCTGTTCCTTTGTATTCACAGAAAATACAAGTCCTACATCCAGGCAGTTGAGGACCTAAACAATCTCACTTTTCTCCGTGTGCAGAACATCTTTCACCAGAATGACATCATCTACAGAGTATCCTCTAATGGCCGCTGGGCCAACAGTGCCTGCCAACTTGCCCATAATCACACAGGTTCTGTCTGTTTCTCTTCTCTCTCCTCTTTTACCATGGTAAGCCTAAAGAGGCCAACCATAATTCTGAGACAGAGCCAGGTCCCTTGGTCCTCTGAAGGATGTAAGATGAATTCATGTTGGGTACTTTTCTAGTAAAAGAAAGCTAAGATGTAGGGTACTGGATAATGTGTAGTAGTTACCTGGGACATCACATTGGTGATAGTAAATGAAATCATCCCAGCAGGATCCAAAAGGATCTTCTCCAGTTGTTATCCCCAGGGGCAGCCTGATCTCTGTCAGGTATGCTGGCCTCTCACATCTTACCCAACCCTTGACTACATACATCCTTGCCTCTAGCAGGAGTAGAGGTTGGGAAAGAGGGTATATGGGCCTCTTAGGAGTTGTGCTTTCATCTTTGCCTGGTAACTATTATAATTTGACAGACCAAGTGATCAATTCAAGGAAGACTCAACTTCAGGATAAGGAAGAGATGGAAAAGGTTAAGAAGAAAAGACGATTGGATTTCCTGGACATACTCCTGTTTGCCAGAGTGAGTGTATGAAACCAGATGAGAGACTTGGGACTTGACCTAGAATCAGAGCATAAGAAACAAACATTACTCTCTCATCTGTGGTCTTATCCAGATGGAAAATGGAAATAGCTTATCTGATAAGGACCTTCGTGCTGAAGTAGATACTTTCATGTTCGAGGGCCACGACACTACAGCTACTGGTATCTCCTGGATCTTCTATGCTTTGGCCACAAATCCTGAACACCAACAGAGATGCAGGAAGGAGATCCAAAGTCTCCTAGGAGATAGAACTTCTATCACCTGGTAAGTGGTTGCTCAAGATGGATGAGATTTCTGTCTTCTGATAGTGGGAAACTCCTGGTTGTCCCAGCTCAGTATGACTTTTGGATGGGCCTCATTTCAGGGACGACCTGGACAAGATGCCCTATACCACCATGTGCATCAAGGAGGCCCTGAGGCTCTACCCACCTGTACCAAGTGTGAGCAGAGAGCTCAGCTCACCTGTCACCTTTCCGGATGGACGTTCTTTACCCAAAGGTATGAACTCCCCAGACCAATTCAGCAGGGGCAAAGAAGAATGGGAATTCCATGCTTCTTCAGCAGTTTTGAACTAGTGAAATCTCTAATAGAATTCCCATGCCTTATCAGTAGTGATGAAAGGATTTTTACTTGAAGTTAGAATGTAGTGTGTGAAGTGCTTTGCATACAGTTAGACCTCAGAAAAATCTCAGAAAATAAATGCCAACCTCTATATTGAACTTCAGCCTTTAGGCATTAGTTGCCAAATTATTATATGACATAAAAGAAATCTAGGTAACTGTTGGGAATATATGTTTCTTTCTATGGATGAAGGCAAATGAGGAAGTTTAGGGACTTCCATGTCATGGATGAAACATATTCCACTGTCTGAGGATCCCTCAAATTGATGGGCGAGTTCAGCTGACAACTAGATCTAAGTTATGTATCATGGTAGGAGAATATTCATGTAATCATCATTGGGCATGATTTCCTCTTGTGCCACAGTGAAGCTGTGTAAACAAGAAAAGATAATAAGTCTTGCTGAGGTTCCAGAATCTCATCTAAAGATGGGTATACAATAGTTGCTTTTGGAAGCTACCTGTGAATATTGAATGTGGCAAAGGTCCACGAAAGACATTTCATGAAAAAGAGAGTTAATATAATAGTGATTTTTGTTATCACACCTAGGCTCATGGTTTTAGGCAAGTAACTCACACTCAGTGCTTCACCAAGCCCACCCTACTTCTCTGTGATTAAAATGATGACTCCAGCATGCAGACCATTTGTGTGTTCTTATTCTCTGCAGAATATGGGAGCTAGTGCCCTACCCATTGACATAACCAGTCATTTTTTGTACCACTCAGGTATCAGTATCATGCTTTCCTTCTATGGCCTTCATCACAACCCAACTGTGTGGCCAAATCCAGAGGTAAAATGGGTAATGGGAGAAGGTCAGGGGAGGATATCTCAGGACCAACACTATGCTTCCTCCCACTCTCACTCCTGGACATTTGGTCCCTCCATGAGTTGGAAGCAAGAGTTTGACTCCTACCTACCCTGAATCTGGTATTCATACTGCAGGTGTTTGATCCTTCTCGATTTGCACCAGGGTCTTCCCGACACAGCCACTCGTTCCTGCCCTTCTCAGGAGGAGCAAGGTGAGGTGTAACAAATGGAGAAAAGAGTAGTCTCTGGGTACATATCTAGTATCTCTGATTCCATAGTTCCTATGTGACATCTTTAGGTGTTGTAAGTGGGGGGCATTTTCTGTGTCCCCCAAAAGGTTTGGTATTTAAGGGTGCAACTGGGGGGGGTGGCAAACTACTCTTCCCCAGGGCCATGTAAGTTTGTGTCAGTGTGTGTTTCCAACTTCAGTGTGTGTTGATATTTTCATTCATTTCTAGAATATGAATCTTCATACTTAGGTTTTCTCATGTAAACTGGCTCTTAGGCATTTGTTTCCCTCATCTGTTAAAGGATGGGTGGATGTCTCCATCACTCTCAACCCTTCCCAACACTTCTGTTTAATTCATCAATCAGTCACAACAATGAATATAAAAAATATTTTTGTGTTTTTAGAATTGTGTTGAAGTCCTGTATGAAAAACTGAGAGCCCTCTGTGGTAGGGTAGATACCAATGAGTCTTCTATATAGTTTTTATTTCTAGCCCAACAAAATTTCAACTGCATATTAAGATGTCTAGTTTCCCAAAGAACAAAATTAGGAGAGAAGTTTACACTGTAGAGCTGTGACTCCTTTACCAGTTTTGAAAAATGGGGAGAATACATTAGACATGACCTATCTATAACATGTACTATGTGTACACTAACAAACATTCCTGAAATGGCTGTTGAGCTAGAACATTACAGTGCAGAGAGCTGTTATGAAATGTGTAAAGGTTGGAGGACTGTCATCTTGTGGAATGAGAATTGCCACAGAAGTAATGAAGAGAAAGAAGGCTTTCTTTGTCCACAATTCAGTGACTTTCTACCATGCCTAATCAATTATCACAGAACAGGTTGTAAGCATATTGTTTATCAAGGATAAGTTTACCTAGAGGTGAACACTTCCTCTTAGGGCTCAGTTAAAATTAATGATGAAATCATTGACAAATGAAAGAGAACCAGGTAGTTCAGTTGCCATAAAAATTTTACTTTGGCAACACATCTTATCTGTTTATACAAGGAAAAATTTAGAGAAAGCTTCACTGTATAAAAATGATTAAATCACAGGGTTTAATTCATGTTAAAAAACTGCTATAAAAATTTTTAGTTAAAAAAATAAATGCTATGCAACAAAAAAATTTTTTTTTACTTTTTGTGTACTCTAATTCATTTTTTAAAATTAGAAAAAATCCACACACAAAAGTATTTATTAAAGTTCTTTTTCTCTGGCCCAAGTCCTATGCTGTGACAAAAGTGCAGAGACATAGGGTCCTCCCTCCAGTTCAGCAGCAAGAACAGAAAGCTGGTCTACAGAATCAGCCACAACTGTGAGAAACAGACATCATTTCTTTCTTCCTTGATATTTTCCTTTACTCACTGAGAAGTTAGTAGAATGATCAACATTCCTGGCACTGTCCTATGCCCTGGACTGAGCTGTGGCCTCCAATGAGGCACACCAATGGCATGCCTTGGCAGAAGGATGAGGACTAGCTTCTCGTTATTCTGAGCCTTGAGTATGTGGAGGGGGAGACAGAGATAGAGGCAGACAGAGAGACAGAGGCAGAGAAAGGGACAGTGAGGGAGAGAGACAGAGATGGAGAGAGGGGCAGAGAGGGAGAGAGACATAGGCAGAGGTGGAGAGTTTCTCCTTGGCCTCAACATTTGCTGAGATAAATAGGGGCTGGAAAGGTAGAAGTGGGAGGCAATAACTTACAGGGGGTGTGGCTGCAGCTGAGCCATCTAGACACTAGTCTATGAGTTTGGAACAATAGGAAGGTCAATATGAAGAGATGGAACTGGGGAGAACCAGTAAAGTCCAGAAAGAAACCGAGGGCGAAATACAGGGACAGTCCTGGAATAGAATTAAAGGCCGATGGGTGCTTGTGGACTGAGAATGAACTGGTGTCTCACCACTGAGTGGGAGGCAGAGAAGCAGGAGCTTGAGGATCCCCAGCCTGGCACATTCTCCAGGAACCTCTCCATAAATATCTGACTCCTATATTAGAACCATATTTACTTTGCCCCAAAGACAATGATTGTTAAGAGTGTGATCCATCCATCTCCATGTTGCCCTGACCAGAAAAATCCCCACTGGTGGATCAGAAACTCTTAATATGGAGAGTCAACTAGCTAAAGACTGATACTAAAAGGTCTGGTCTAACTGGCTGATTCCTTACGTCTCAAAGCAGGATTAGAGCCAGTTTCAGAAAAGAGAGGTATTTATAAAGGATTAAGACAGCAAGAAAGGACATGTATGACAGGAGCCCAGCATAACTATCCTCTGAGAGGTTCCACCCAGCAGCTTACTAAAACAGATGCAGAGGCTCACAATCAAACATTGGATGGAGCTTGATTGAGAGCTCCAAAGGGCATAGGAACTCTGCAGGAAGATCAACAGAGTCAACTAACCTAGACCCCTGGGGGCTCTCAGAAACTGAACCACCAACCAAAAAGCATACACAGGCTGGAATAAAACACACACATGCACAGGCACACGCACACATGCACACACGCGCACACACACACACACACACACACAC
>NW_018393881.1:0-4856 GCF_900095145.1 Mus pahari | reverse complement strand
CACACACACACACACACACACACACACACACACACACACACACACGGCAGATGTGCAGCTCTGTCTTCATGTGGGTCCCGCAACAACTGAGGTCTGTGAACTATCTTCCCCTCACTGGGCTTCCTTGTCTGGCCTCAGTGGAAGAGGATATGCTTAACCCTACAGATACTTGATGTGCCAGAGTGGGGAGATACTAGAAGAGGGAGCTCAAACCTCTCAGAGAAGGGGAACGGGGATTGGGTAAGGGACTGTGGGAGGAGGAACAGGGATGGTGGCAGTGGGTTAGGTGGTTATATGCAAGAGTTTGGAGAGAGGATAGGAAAGGGAGAAAGGTTGTAATTATATTATAATCACCAAAATAAAAGATACAAAGAAAAAAACATGCAAGAATTAAGACCCACGGTAGAGGTATACATATGTGACTTGTAAGGCAAGGGTGTCAGGCTTTGTCCTATGAAAGAGTGCCCTAGATGTCCAGCTCTATGCTAGAGCACAGAGAACAATGCCTACACAGCTCACAATAAAACCCGAGGCCACTTATTTTATTGTACCTTTCTGACCCAGGAACTGCATTGGGAAACAGTTTGCGATGAATGAACTGAAGGTGGCTGTGGCCCTGACCCTGCTCCGCTTTGAGCTGCTGCCAGATCCCACCAGGATCCCAGTCCCCATACCAAGAATTGTGTTGAAGTCCAAGAATGGAATCTACTTGCATCTCAAAAAGCTCCAATAATCTTCACAGGACAAGACAGCTCAAATGGCATGCTGCCTGCCATTCTGTCTGTCACTCACTCTTGTGCCCAGTCCTTCTGCTCACATCTCATTCTTTCTTCTCACCTTGTTCACCTCCACCCACCTTCTGCTGGGTTTCCAGTCTCCTTGTCTGTCAGTCTTTCTCAACTTCTTCTGGGATGCCTACTTGCTTTTCTATCTACCTGTCCCTTACCTGACTGTATGTTTAACCTTTTTCCTTAATGATCTCCCTAACATGCACTCTGCTTTCTTTCTCTTCCATGTATTTCCTTCTCTTCTACTGCTTGTCTATCCTCAATTTGAGCTTTATTCTGATGTCATAATTAATTACAAGATAAGTGTGTGCTCTTACGAGTCTAGTCGTGATTTCACTGGAATGAAGCTAAGGTCATTGCAGTGCCATTACTCCTTGGTTATCGCTGTGCCTCTTTTTACCTTTCCATCACCTATAGCTGCATCCCTTGGTTCCAAGAGCCCTCCTAAATGTTAAAAATTCAACACCATTGTTAAGCATCTCTTCTTCTGTCTCCAGATCATTTCTCCATCTTTCCAATGTGTATGCTTGCTTTGTGCCTAAAGTGGTAATACTGGTCCTGTTCTTAGTTCTATCAAGATTAGGACATGTGTATCTGAAAGAGCCAATTTTCAACCAAATATCCCTTCAAATTCTCCACCTATCAGCTTATCTTCCCCAAAATAAAGTTCATAATGTGGCATGTTGCTCCTATACTCTTTGGATAGAAAGAGACTAATGGGATGAGAGATTTTAGGAGGCTAGAAATTAATAAGCTCGTTGGTATTATGGATCCCCTCTAGTCTGGCAATAAGGATCCTACATGTTCCAGGAGGCTTCACCCATGTGACATTTGATAACTACACTCATACAGATTACTATGAAACTGAGCTTAGACAACATGGTCTTGTCTGAGAGGTCAGAGAAAGAAACACACTTCTTATGGAAAAATAATCAGACCCCTAAGCTATTAAAGGATTAATATCACTCACATTTGATTCTTCAGAAGTGCATCAAGTCAGAGCCACTTTTGAGATGAGCAACAAAGGCTTCATGTTTGGTCAGTCACATGAGCTTCAGGCACCTTGCTCTTCACAATACTAATGAGCTAGTGTAGTTTAGCCATGCCATGTGCCAGCATGCCTCACACTAGTACTTGACAGTTCTTCAGAAGGCTTAGCAAATGCAGCTGCTCAGAAGGGCAAATAGGCCTTGGTACTGGGAGATCCAAAGCAGATCCTCCCACACAGGACTCCTTGTTAAGTCCCTGCCCCCCTGACAACCCTGAAAGAGAAAGGAACTCAACAATACTTCCCGTAGCTGATTACTGCCTGAACATTGTGGCTCATGACCCTCAGGAGTGTTGCCTACACACATAACCCATGCATTGGTAAAAAGTTCCCTGGGATATTGCCTCTACTTTTAACACCTTACTTAACTGTGAACTTGTTTCCCTTGTTTCTTGTAAACATAAATGTCTTTTTTTTTTTCTCCAAGTTACTTATAGGTTAGAAGCCTGGATGCCATAGACAGAACTCTCTGAGGTCCTCTGCATGGTATATGTCATTTTCTGCTTTCCTGAGTGCGTTTCACCCCACTTGTACTACCTTTAGGCAGGACATTTCTCCCAGTTCCTTGGCTTTTAAGGTAGCTAGATTAGTTCAGTTATGTCCTGAGAAGGGATAGAAAAGGGCAGATTGGGCATTAGTACTGGGCCTAAAGATTGCGGCAGGAAAGTGAGTTGAGAATGGACAAGATATTGGCAGTTACTTTGGCATCATATGAAGAACTTCACAATGACCACACTCAGAGCACAGCCAAGGTATCTCACCCTCATTATGACATAGACCTGTGAATCTGAAAAGGAACTAGCTGAACCACACAAGAACAAGTGTCAGTATTCAATGAGATGAACAGGACAGGTAAGTAACCTGACATTGACAAAGGAAATGGGGAGGCTGAGCAAGAGGCAGAAAACAATGCTTACTTCATAAAGGGTAACCTGGGCCTTATGCCATATACACAGAACAATTAAAACTAGACTGGAGAGTTAAATAGCCCACATCATAGCAGAGGATATGCTCATCATGGAAAATGATAATATATAGAAAAGTCCTATGCTCAATAATAAAACTGATTAACCTATGCAGAATTGGCATGAAACTTTAACAGAAACTTCATCATATAATGTGTGGATATGACCAATTACACAAGATCGTATTCAGCACTGGATTTGAGAATCAGGAAATGAGGATCTAAAGTAGAGTAGAGGGAACTTAGCAACTAGTCCTGCAGCACAACCAGGACCACAGGATCCCAGGATTCCAGGATTCCAGGATCCCAGGAACTTGGTCACACCAGGGTCTCAGGGTCTCAAAGGCATCTTGACTCCCCAAGAGGAACTCTGACACACCCAGAATCTCAGGATCACGGGATCATAGGATCACAGGATCCCAGAATCACAAGATCACAGAGACAGCTGAACTCTGAGGAGTTCTGACTCAACCACAATTACAGGAAGGATAGGCTGCAATCACATATAACAAGGGCAGAGAGCACTGGAGATAATCAGATGGTAGGAGGCAAGTGTAAGAACATAAGCAACAGAAACCAAGGTTACTTGGCATCATCAGAACCCAATTCTCCCAACATAGCAAGTGCTGGATACACCATCACACCAGAAAAACAAGACTCAGATCTAAAGTCACTTCTCATGACAGTGATAGAGGACTTTAAGAAGAACATAAATAACTCTCTTAAAGAAATCGAGAAGAACACAGGTAAACGGGTAGAGGCCCTTAAAGAGGAAACCAAAAATGAAAAAAATCCCTTAAAGAATTGCAGGAAGGGGTACCTTCCCTGCCAGAGGAGGGTTGGCCTCCAGGGAGGGCTTTGACCCTGGGACTGGGTAAAAGGCCATCTTATATCTGAGCGCACAGACTGCAGAAGCAACCGTGCTTCTTCGATAAGGTCCCTTCAGGCCTTCATCTTCAGCAAGGAGGCAGAGCTGAGACCCAGGCATCTGGGTACCTTCCCTGCCAGAGGAGAGTCAGCCTACAGAGAGGGCTCTGATCCCAGCACTCAGCCAGGAATTGGATCTGAGACCCAGACTTCTGGGCACGTTCCCCAAGTCGGCCTCGAGGGAGGGCTTTGATCCCAGGACTAGGTGAAAAGGCCATTTTGTATCTCAGGTCTCTCTCAGAGACCAGTCCTCACAGGAGAGCATGCAGGGTGCAGAAGCAACACAGCTTTTTGTACAGGGTCACTTCAGGCCTTCACCTTCAGCCAGGAGTTGGAGTTAAGCCCCAGACCTCTGTGCACCTTCCCTGCAAGAAGACAACTTGCCTGCAGAGAGTGCTCTGACCACTGAGACTCATGAGAAAGTTAGACTCCCAGGAGTGCTGACAGAGGCTAACGGAATCACAGGAGAAACAAGCTCCAGCCAGAGACAGCTAGAACAACTAACACCAGAGATTACCAGATAGCAAAAGGGAAATGGAAGAATCTTACTAACAGAAACCAAGACTGCTCACCATCATCAGAACCCATTATTCCCACCACAGTGAGAACTGGATACCCCTACACACCCAAAAGGCAAGATTCGGATTTAAAATCATATCTCATGATGCTGGTAGAGGATTTTAAGAAGGGCATTAATAACTCACTTAAAGAAATACAGGAGAATACTGCTAAACAAGTAGAAGACCTTAAAGAGGAAGAAAAAAATCCCTTAAAGAATTACAGGAAAACACTGCTAAACAGGTAGAAGCCCTTAAAGAAGAAATCCAAAAGTCCCTTAAAGAATTACAGGAAAACACAACCAAATAGGTGATGGATTTGAACAAAACCATCCAAGATCTAAAAATAGAAGTAGAAACAATAAAGAAAACCCAAAGGGAGACAACTCTGGAGATAGAAACCCTAGGAAACAAATCAGGAACCATAGATGTGAGCATCAAAAACAGAATACAAGAGATGGAAGAGAGAATCGCAGGTGCAGAAGATTCCATAGAGAACATGGACTCAACAATCAAAGAAAATGCAAAATGCAAAAAGATCCTAACTCAAAACATCCAGGAAATCCAGGACA
>NW_018393880.1:25871-30557 GCF_900095145.1 Mus pahari | reverse complement strand
GAAGGGAGGGAGGGAGGGAGGAAGGAAGGAAGAAATCTTAAAACCAAGTATGGCATCTCGAGCCTGCAATACCAGGAAATGAAAGTTAAAACCACGTATGACATTCAAGCTGTAATGCCAGGAAATGAAAGATTCGAGCATGAAGGGTAGGAGTTCAAGGTCATCCTCTGCTACACAGTGGATTCCAGAACAGACTGGGCTACCTGGACCCTGTTCAAAAAAGGGGAGAAGAGGGGACGAAAGACAGACAGACAGAGCCCAAGTATAGCTATAACCCCAGCAGCCAGGTGGTAGGAGCGTCAAGTTCAAAGCTAACCTTAGCAACATAGCAAATTGCCTCAGGAAAAAAATGTCAATTTTAACATATTTTAAATGGTATTTAGAAGACTGGCAAGATGACACTTATCACCAAATCCATCATTGTGTAAGAACAGAATTCCTGAAAACTGTCCTCTGATCTGCAAACCATTGCACAAGTACGCCTATACACATACGATAAATATATGGAAATGTTTAAAGGCCTTCAGAATTGATCTGAGGGTTACAGACAAGCCAGTGTTACTAGCAATATTCTGCACCTAACTACACCACAAAACAGAGCATGAGTGTGACCGCCCATGGCCACATGAACCAGGTCCTCCTGAAAGGCAGGCTAGGGCGGAAAGAGACTAGAAGGTGAGAAAAGAAGGAAGCCAAGACACGTGTCTGATCAAAGCTCAAAGTTTACTAACAATCTGTGCTTATATAAACGGAAAGCCCATCTCCCGCAGATCCATTCTTGATGCCTGTCACCAGCCTGTAGGAGATCTACCTGAAAGAAAGGTTTTGGCAAGTAGGTGTAAATTACTGGATTGCTTGCTGTCTCTGGAATATCTCAAGGGCCTCTCAGCAGGTTGCAGTGTCTTGGAGAAGAGTAGGCAGGTGACAGAACAATAGAGCCACCTAGGTTGGAAGGCTCCACTCCAGGTGGTCTCAGGCTCAGTGACAGCAAAGTCTGAATCAGCCTGCTTCAAGGCTGGGGGAGGCAACAATGAGAGCAGGAACATAGAACTATAACTTCTTTTCATTGCTGACTTGCTATTAACGTAGTATCAAATTCTCAACAGGCTAAAATACATGTTGACTAATTACATAAAAAGATGTACTCATTAGCATATCAGAAATGATCAATTTCATTATAATAGTATTAATTACATATGCTGATCTGTATGTTCCACATTAAAATGGGAAGTTTGTCAGACATGCGCCTATCATCACAGCACTGCCTAGGCAGGGACATGAGTTTAAAACAGCCTGGTCTACACAGTGAGTCCAAGACAGCCTGAACTACAGTTAGATGTCTCATTAAAAACAAACAAACAAAAACCCAACCTCTTACCCAAGATAAGGTCAAATGCTTGGTGGTCTGAAGTAATGACAGCGGTACATCTGAGGCTTTCTTTTCTGTGCTTCACGTGCAGATGAATCAATACATACTTGCTGAAAAGGAAAAACATGTCCAAAAACAAACAAACAAACAAACAAACAAAATACAAAAAGAAAGAAAAGAAAAGAAAAAGAAAACCATGCATTTCAGACTGCATTTCAGGTACCTCCCACAGTAAAAGAGCTTACTTCGAGTAACTTCCTTACTCTAACTCTTAGTATGCTTTCCTAATTTTTAAACCAATTATAAGGTACAATAGATAAAGGTACTGTGCTTATCTTGCTTCATCATTATGCACAAAAGTAGATGGAAGGAGCTCACACATTTGCTAAATGAACAATCATTCATTCTTACCCCTAACAAGACAATATCTACATGGAGTTTGTATGATCACCTATGGACTATTGGAACACACATGAAAGATTAAAGCGTACATAGAAGGTGCTTGCTGCTGAGCCTGACAACTTCAGTTCAATCCCCAGGGCCAATGATCAACACGGTAGAAGGAAAGAAAAACCCTACTCCCACCATTTAATCTTGTATAGTATGCTCAAATATCTAGTTTTGTTGGGGGGAGGTTGTTGTTTGTGAGGGGATCTCATATAACCTAAGCTGTTCATGAACTCACTGTGTAGTCAAGGGTGGCTTGTGCTCCTGTTCCTTCTGCTTCTACCTCCCAAATGCTCGAATTACAACTGTGTACCACTGTATCAGACTCAAACTTCTGGAAAACTGCCCCAAAGTATATACTCAAGCACAAGTACCTTTTAAATATGTATATTCCATAGAAGCTTTCCTATTATCACTAGAAAACTTTCCAAAAATACCCTTCTCTCAAACTTTTGTTATACGAGCTTATTCCCAAAACCCACTGAATAATTGGAAATTTTTTCATAGGAATTTTAAAAGCAAAACAGGTGTAAAAACATTGAGTAACTATTTCCCACGCTTGCTGGCAGTGACACCTGGGAGAATGAAGCTGACAGATGAGGCAGGTTAATGTCTCATGCGATGGCCAATTTTCTCAGTTTATCAGAATATCGGACAATTTATATTCTGAGGGTTAAGAAGAGTCACGTGAGTAACAGGCACAATCACAAAGGCAAGCCAAATGAGGTTGACAAGTAGGGTATGGTAAAAACATGATTTTCCATAAAGGCATATAAACCAGTAACAAAATCCAGTTGTGATGAATAAATTCACTTGTATCTGCTACACCTGAAAGGGATACAAAAGCACATCCCAAGAACAATTTCATGATTTTGAAGAATCTGTGGTCACAAGAACCTTGCTCTCTTTCAGGTTTTCTCACAAGCATTTAGAATCCATTTATTCATGCATTCACTGTGCACTGTGGGTAGGGTGCACAGCCACGGCACCCAGGCAGAGGTTAGAGAACAACTTCTGGGAGGTAGTTCTCTCCTTCCACCAAGTGGGTCCTTGTGATCAAACTCAGACCGTGAGTTTCAGCAGCAGGCACCTCTGTTCATCTGCTGGGCTATCTCTCCTGGCCTCTCTTTATTTTTTGAAGCATGAAATGTGTTGTTCTAAAATAGCAGGATGTTAGAAAGTATAATTAAGGATGACTGACGGCACCTGCTAAGAACCCCAGCACTCTAGAAGTGGAGACAGGAGAATAAGAAGCCTGTGATCCTCAGCCACGCAATGAGTTGAAGGGCAACCCACAATTGCTTTTGGACATGCTAACACCTTCTGCATTATTAGCTTTTTTATACATAGAAAATGGGAAGATGTTTGATATACTTAATGAAATTTTTTGTTTCATATTTTTAAAAAGACACTTAAAACTTCCTACCTTCCCAACAAAAACAGAGACCTCTTGTTTATCGTCCGTCAGTAGATTTTCATTTTTTGTTACTTTGTTGGTGCTCTTTGTGAACAGCTGGAATTATGTAAGGTTTGGTGACATTAAATAGCTCAGATCGGAAAACATATTTTTGGGTGATCACTTCACAACTTCCTCCATCCTCACTGCCTGACACAGCAGTGGAGTCAGGAGCAAAGCAGGCAGCAGGAGCTCCAAACGGAGACCCGGGATCCAGCGGAAGAGAATCCACGGAGACAGAAGAAGTGGGGTTGTTTTTACTACAAAACGGCTCTTGATGCTGGTGAAGTTGATAGTTTACTTTGTTCATGAAAGAAAGATGCCAGTAACCACCCAGGCGGCAAATGATGCACCACAGACATTCTCACAAAACCAACCCAACCAACTAACCAAAAACCCTGATAATCAAGAATCAGAACCAGGGCTGGGAGTATAGCTTAGTGTGGGGGTCCTGGGTTTGATACCAATGTTGTAATTAAGTTCTTAATGTCCTGTATATCGATTATGCACTTTGTACACACAAGTCAGTTTTATATTTTAACATACAAGGCAAGTGTATACATACCACCTTTAAGGGAAAATGCAATACTTCAAATGTCTTGTAATTTCAGAATTGGTCATTCAAAAATTTCAGCCAATTTAGCCAAAGACACTTTTTAGTTTGATCCTCCTTTCTTCGGTGCCCTCTATGGTCCTATTTTGGTCCTTTGAATCAAGGCACTAGTCCACATGGTCCAAGTATTCAAGTCACTAAATCCTTAAAAGGTGAGTGTCCTATCAAAGGATAGTAATTACTTACAAGAATTTACCCTTTTTACATGATATAAATCTATTTAGAGAGGGCCACAGAATTTAAAGGAAAGAGAGCCATCGTGTTTTCAAACTACAATTACCATAGGAAGTCACTCCATTACTCAGATCCCTGACCTTACCTAATAGTCATCAGTTGAGGAACAATAAGATTAAGACTGCTCCAGTCAAACCAAATGCAGTATGAATAGTAATCAGAAATTCACAACTTAACTAGTTTGCTAGGTCAGAATGTTAAGATTTATAATCTGTTTGAGTCCCACTCCAGTAACTAGGTTTTTCAGAACTTCATCTTCACTTAAAATGTGTTTTTGCATGGATATAACTATTATAATGTAGTGGAAACCATAAGAGAGCACCAAATAAAAATAAATTAAAGGCTCGTCTAAGAGCATTTATAGTCAAATTTCTTATGCAACTGACTGTAGACTAGTGTTTGTTTTTTAGATACAAAGTGTCACTAGGTTGCCCTGGTGTATGCCAGGTTCATCAAACTGGCCTCAAATTCAAGACTCTCTCGGATGTGGACCCTGCCAAGCATACAAACTAAGTCACTTGATTGCATTTTTAGGGGTGTACCTCTCACCCATTCCTTTTTGGTAGT
>NW_018393880.1:23414-24596 GCF_900095145.1 Mus pahari | reverse complement strand
CCTTTTGCACCTGTGGCATACCTGTCAAAAACTAACCTTTAGATCATCTTTTCTCATAACCTGTCACAGGAGCTTCATCTTGACTGGGTAAAGCTCCTGCCCCTACTCTTTTCAGACTGTGAGCTCTCCCCAAGTGACCTCTCCTCATCTCACCTTTTGAACTCATGTATGGATACCCAGTTCTAACTCCTGGCTTCTTGCCCAAGCGCTCTCCCCTTCCAGATCATTTGCTTACCCTATTACTCTCTCATCTTCGCTCTCTCCTATAGAACTTTGCTGACTGTCACCTACCTGGACCACACTCTGCTTCCTGCCCATTACCTGTTAATATTGGAGACCAAGTCCTTTTATTTCCTCCAGGTCATCAACATTCACATCTCTCTCCAAAGTGTCTGGGTCATTTTAAGGTAATCCTTGTAACTCCTACAGCTACTAAGCTCAAGGGACTCTCTCATTGGGTCCACCTGTCTCATCTGAAACCCTTCATTCTTCCACCTAAAGATGATTCCTCTTCATACACATAACCCTAACAGGGCGAGGACACATGCGCACTCGCTCCGCGCCTGCCCTCTTCACCAGAAGTGTCCTCGTGGTGCCGCAGCGCGCTCTGGGCTCCTCGCAGGTCACCATGGGCGTCCGTGACCCGAAGGGAGTCCCGCCCTGTCCAGGAAGCTGGCATCTAGGACGAATAGTGCTGTCGGAGCGGAGCGGCCCGAGCCCTCCTTGAGTCGAGTTCCGTACAGCAATATGGCTGCGCCCTGAAACTAGAAAGCGAGGGTTTGTCTCCTAAAGAATGGAGCCCAGGACCCGTTTTTTTTTTTTTTGTTGTTGTTGTTGTTTGTTTGTTTTGTTTTGTTTTTTTTAAACTTGCAATGTTCGTCTTTATTTTGTTCCTTATATTTTGAAAGTGAAAAGAAATAGTATTGAGTCAATTCCTTTATTATGTTTTTAAATATTTATTCTATGTATTTACAAGCCTGAAAGTTGGTCTAACGATTTCAACGGTATTAAGGGTATTTTCCAGGGTAGCACTTTTTTTGAACAATTCTTGGATTTCTCTGGTCCACAGTACTTCCTTCTGTTCCAAGGTTATGTATGTTTTGATTACTAGTGTGATTTTTAAATTTTCTGAAGCAAGCCAAGAGGCAGAAAGATCTGAAGATAGGGCTGGGAGTGGAGCAA
>NW_018393880.1:9675-20558 GCF_900095145.1 Mus pahari | reverse complement strand
ATTTCTCAAACTTCAAATCTCCAGACGTAAGGACTACCCTTGATGGAAATGAACAGCAGGGAAAATATGAAAAAGCCACAACTAATCTGGTGTCTCATCCAGTGAGGTTGGGTTTGGCTGTCAGAGTGAAGCCTCATTTTCTAGGATGAGACAAGACCGGTGGCCTTGAGATCTTCCGGAGCTTAATGGAGCAGTCCTGACGTCAGTGCCGGCGGAAATTTTAAAATTCCATTGTCTGGGGTTTGACCAAGACGGATGTTCTTGTTTTGGCAGCTGTTTTCGTGCGCAGTCGTGCTTTTTACTGAAAGCTGGGCGCTGGGTCTCGTTGAGAAGCCGAGAGAAGGGTAACTACTGAGATGGGATCAGCTCTGTGTTAAAATGGTCCACGCCACTGGAGCTAACTGTTGTGAGGAAGCTGGGGTAGATCTGCCCGGCTCTGCTTTATGCGGACAACGTTTGTAGCGGGAAAAGGTGATGCTAACAGGTGGGGACTGATAGGGGGAAGCTGAGGTGTGCTGTGTTCCCGTCCTGATGCTGCATCTTAGAAGCCTTGTATGGGCAAGGACTGAAAAACAGTGAAATTGTGAGAGTAAAATTAGGTGGAATGCAAGCCACCAAAACAAGGAGGGATCTGGCTCAGTGCCCAGCCTAGCGTGCTAACGAGTCTGACTCTCCACTCCTAGCTCAAAACAAAACAACAATAAAATGCGATTTGTCTAACCCCTTGTGGAAACTAGGGCAGAGTGCATAGTGTCTGATGTTGCAGAGATAGAGACACGATCCAACGTAGACATTATTTTGATACTCTCCACACACACACACACACACACACACACACCCCAGTGTGGGAGAGCTCCCAGCATTGGAAGGCATGGGTGTGGACCTTCCAAGCATGAGACAGTTCTTTCCATATTTCCTCTGCCTGCACTACCAATGGTCAGGGCATGGGTATCCCCTGATCACTTATGAATGCAGGGTGATACTTGTTTTAAAAGTAGGAGCAGCCTGTGTTGTGAACCGGATGGTTTTATCTTTGTTGAAAGGTGTCACAGTAAATCTCCAACCCAAATAATCCCGGGCAATGAAAACACAACTCAATTAATATGAATACAGGCTGTGCGCCTAGATTGGGCAGATCTACCACTACACTACCATCTTCCATATCTATGAGATCACTTTTAACTTGCGGTTTCTCCAGGTCAGGTGCTTCTGCTCCTCTTTTCTCCTTCTCCTCTGTCCTCTCACTCTCTCTCCTTTTCTCCCAAAACCTTCAGCTCCATCTTCCCCTCTTTTTTTCCACCCAATCACTAGCTCTAGCCTTTATAAATTAAGGTGGGAAGAAGGTTTATAGGAAGTCACCTGAGTGTTGACTCATTCATTGTTACAAGCCTCTAACTGGAGAACAGAATTAACATCAAATACAATTAGCCCCAGGGCTATCCACCACAGACAGGGCGATTAGAACCAGAAAGACAGTAGTGAGTATTAACTGAGAAACAGTGGGTTAATTGTAAACCAGGTGTAGTAAAGTAATAGAGTTTGTGCACTGTGTAGTTAGAGGGTGATTTTTATGCCCAGAAGTCTGGTTGTAGTTCAGAGGCTGACTTGGTCAGCATCTCTGGTCTCAATGTTATGTAAAAAATTGTTTTTTTTTTTGTCTCTTCTGATTGATTAATTAAGAACTGAACAACCAATTAGCTGGGCAGAAGACAAGAATTGGGCAGGAATCTGATCCCAATTGAGGTCCTACAGAGACCAGAGAAGTAGAGAAGTGATGAGACCATGGGGATAGACTAGAGATGTCAGGAAGGGAACAGCCAGAAGAACACGTGCATGGACCAGGGTGAGCCAGAGCAAACCTCAGATTGCCCATAAAGGACCATGTGTCTGGGCAGTAGGCAGCCATACAGAGTTAGAATAGCTCAGAGCCTGCCCAGCTTAGTGCCAGAAGCTTGTTAATACAAATACCAGGTCTCTATGTCATTCACTCGGAGCCAAAGCTGGCTGAAGTGTGTTAAAGAAACACCATGCTGTTCCTTGGGAGCAAAGGGGGAGCAAGAAACCCCCCATAAGAAGTACTTCTACACTCTTTTGAAACCAAAGAAAACATTTTGAGTGAGAAGTAAAGGAACCTGAAATTTCTTGTCAGGCAGCCCATGTGTTACCATGGAAATAGACACAAGAGATAGCAGTAATGTGTTCGGGAGCTTACATACAGAAACTTTGTGATCACGAATTGCTGTGTGATGCAGAAATCATACACCGTTCATTCTTGTATTGTGTTATATGTGTCTGGTGTTTAAGTATATTTAATACTTGAAGTTGCATAGGTGTTCTTTGTAAGAACTTCAGTTTACATGAACGAATATAGCATACAAGGAAACGATTGTCATAAAGAAACAAACTTAGTTGCTTTTCTACTAGAGGATAAAGATAATAATTGTTGCTTGATGAACTACTTGAATCTGGAACATTTTCCTAACACTGAAATCCTGAATTAGATTACAAGAATGAAGTGAAGTTCAGTTTCCACCTGTGGTGCTGGCCGCCTCTCTATGCAGGAGTTAAGGTCCCTGGACCTCAATAAACCAGGCCTTCATATCCCTCAAACGTAAGTGCCTCCCCTGTGGTTCTCAGCTGCCTACTTTACTGTCTAGAGCAAAAAAGTGCCAGAAATGGTTAGGAGTTAGGTATTAACTCTAACATATTTTAAAAATTTTATAAAACAAGTAGTTTTACATTTGTTTTAAAGGTTGTTTTCTGTTTTTCTTTAAAGTAAAGAAAGATCAATCTTTGGAAAGCTAAGTACACACAAACTGACATCTGAAGGAAAAGTCCCAATATTTGGGAAAAGGTAATGCGGTTTTTGATTATATTTAAAGAGTAGATTCTTGCAGACATTCCTTCATTCACTTAGAGCTCAGTAATAATAATGGGTTGTAAAAGGGCTTTCAAGCAGGAGATATGATCCAGTTTTCCTGTGTTAGTTGGTCAAACTTCTAGGTGATGTCTGCTTTACATGATGCTAGTGGTAAAAAGATTCTGTTATAAGGTGATGGTCAAGTCTACTGTGTTCTGAACCGAGTTCTCAGAATCCAATGTATAAAGAAGAGCCATCTTTTATTTCAACATTTGAGTTTCAACTCTTTCGCACTATGAAGGCTAATAGTGACTTCAGAGAGCTTTGTTTTATGGTCTATGTCTGCCAGTATTGATTATATTAGAAATTAAACTCAGAAAATGTCATATAAACTCAACTTTAAATCATTATAATCTCACATGGTTACAAAAATAAAATGCTTTTAATGTTTAAAAACCTTTCTGGGCCAGCAAGATGGCTCAGCAGGTAAAGTTATTCAACTCCAAGTCTAAGAATCTGCTTTCAACTCTCAGTCCCACAAAGTAGGAAAAGAGAAATTCCCCTACAGGCTGTCCTCTGCTCTCATTCTCTCTCTCTCTCTCTCTCTCTCTCTCTCTCTCTCTCTCTCTCTCTCCCTCCCTCCCTCCCTCCCTCTTCCCCCCCCATGCACATATGTATGGCACACACTTTTACAGACACACTGCACACCAATTAAAAACATCCTTTTTTTTAAGGTAGATAATTGAAGAATCTCTTTTTAGAGCAGTTCTAAGGATTGATGGATAGAGATAGATATTTACAGAATCTAATATTTAGTGAGTTTTCACAAAGGCCAAATGTCTTAAGTCCTTTGCATATGTTAACTCTTACTACTCCTGAACAATTTTTTCACTAGAATAGTGGCAAATGAGGAGAAGTAAGGGAGCAGCTATGGGTCAGCAGACATGGGGGTGCTTAGGTCATTGAACAGACTTCGCAGAAGACCCGTGCACTGGAAGCATACCTTTAAGAATAATGAGTGGTGGTAGCACAAAGAAATTAGTTTACTTCGCAGAAGACCCGTGCACTGGAAGCATACCTTTAAGAATAATGAGTGATGGTAACACAAAGACATTAGTTTGGTTCGGTTTGGCATTTGTGATGCTGGGGATTGAGCACAGAGGACTGTGTGTGCCGAACAAACCACTGAGCTGTGTCTCCAGTTCCAGAGCATGTTTTGTTTCCACCTCATTCTATGCCTGAAACAAACTCGTGTGACCTCATGTATATGTTATGTATACCCTTGAAATAATATATACTTTTTAGAATATACTTCTAGGACTAGTGGACATGGATCCAGGAATAGTCAACTTGGTATATTTTCCAGTTCTGAAAAAAAATCAAGGACCCAAGACCACTAAATAACAAAGCATTCATTCAGCAGTGTATTTGACAACTCTATGAGGTATTCAATATTTTAAATTGTCTGAATTGAGTGTTTTTATATCCAATATTTTTTCTAGTCCAAAACGTTCAATGCTTCATAAAGATGTTTGTAGATTCTTACAGAAAATGGTTAATGTATATAGTGTACCCATAAAGTCTCTACAAGCTTCATCTACTAAAGACTTCCTAAAGATCTTCACCTTTCTTTATGGCTTTCTGTGCCCATCATATGAACTTCCTGATACAAAATGTGAAGAAGAGGTCCCAAGAATTTTTAAAGAACTTGGGTATGTTTTCCATTAATCTAGAGACCTTACCAAGTCACAGAGAAGAAACAAATGAAGACTTGTAATAAGTTTGTAAATAGTTTGGATTAGTTTTAAGATGAGTAATATTAGTAGAATAAATTGAAGAGAAAGGAAAATTAATAGATACTGCAATATACCACTTTTTTTTGTTCCTGTAGCAAAACACCACTGCTTGGTAAAATGTAGGCGCCATTGAACTAAAGTGTTCAGTGGTTAAGAGTGCTGGCTGATCTCCCAGAGGATTCAGGTTAGGGTGTCACGCAGTGGCTCACAATCATATATAATGATTCATCTTCTGGCCTCCACACACATATGTTATACATGCATGAAGCCAAAACATCGATATACACAAAATTACAAGTGTATAAATACATATACATTTATGTAATATGTATTGTAAGATATATAGAGATATTACTTGATACATAAAATCTGTGGGCTTGAAACACATGAGTAAGTGGCTTAACTCTTGGCAATGATGGACAGGAAGCCCCGAAACATGGGTCTGGCATCTACTCAGCCTCTAATAAGCAAGGGCTTTCTTGGTGGGTTGTGACATGCTAGAAGGTACTATATAGCAAGAAAGAACAAATGTATCAAAGAGATTATATTTTTAACAAGGTTGCTCCTTGACTAGCCCATTAATACGATTCATTCATGTGGGCTGTGACAGTCACCTCCCAAAGGTCTCATCTCTGTATCATTAATATGTAACTGGAGACTAAGTTCACAACATGGATTTTGCAGAATAGACCTTCAGACCATAGCAGTACAATATTACAGAAATTTGTGGAATAGATCATAAGATTCAAACAATGAGGAATATGAAGTATAGCCTGGTATGGTCATGCAAGCCTTTAATCCTAGCACTCTTGACACCTGAGGCAATTAGATCTCTGAGTTCGAGGCTACCCTAGTCCTCATGGTGAATACTAGGATAGCCAAAGCTTCTCGGTGAGATCCTGTCTCAAAAAAAAACACGAATAAGGGGCAGCCTGGTCACCACAGTTTGTAGTAACAAAACCGTAACAGTGAGGTCTTGATGGTGAAAACGGAAACACCATCTTAATTTGGTGATACTTGGCTAAAACACAGAACAAAGCAAACTGGGTTTCTGTGGTTCACATATTCCTGTTACATCGATCACTGAGTACAGTAAGAGCAGTAACTCAACCAGGAACCATGGAGGGAAAGTACTTACTGGCTTGTTCTCTGTGGCTTGCTCAGTTTGGTTTTTCCTACAACCCAGCACCACCTGCCCAAGAGCGGTATGGCACACAGTGAACTAAGCCCTGTCTCATCAGTCAACAGTTAAGAAAGTGGTCCATGCACATGCCCACGGCCCAGCCTAACAGAGGCAATTCCTTTATTTACATTCCATCTTTCCAAATTGCCACACCCACTCCAGTAGTAACTGTGACAGGCCCAAAAGCTTGGACACAGTCCCGAGGTGAAAAGTTCACAGAAACGTAGTCTCCTGAAACTGTGGCATCCTGTAAAACGAATGCTCCAAATCTGTCCTTGCTTTAGTCGATGAACGGATCTGTGTGCTTTCCTTCAATATTGTTTCATTATAAGTGCCTCTAAGGATTGATTTTGACATGTAGCTAAGTTAGATTAGCCTCCACCAGTGTTCCAATGTCCTAGGCAGTCCTTGAGCTGACCCTGGGCTTGGAATTCAGTAATAATGTTACCTATTCAGTAACATTCAGAATTACCTCTAATATTGTAAGAGAGATGGTGAAAGAAATCAGGCATTACAATTTACTTGAATAGAGCTAGAAATCTCAGGGCTAGTCTACACAGTAAATACTCCTATACACAGGACCTTACAATGGCCTAGGAAGAAGGAAGATTGTAGTTTTAGGAGGAACTGGAGCATTGCATTATTCATGAAAGGGTTAGCAGAACAGAACTCCCCTGATGCATGTTTTTCACTAGGCCCAGAGGAATAGCATAAGTAGGTATTTACTAAGGGACCTCTGGTGGTGGGTTTAACATGCATCAGACCTTTCACCTGGCTCCTGTGAATAGCTGACTTTACATAGGGCTGATCTTATCTCAGTTGTAAACATTGCCTGGTTCCTGCCAGTCTTTTTGTATGCATTTTTTTGTTTTGTGTCAGATAACTTCAGTATACCTTGGATGACCTTAATGTATCACTTAATTTCCTTGTCTCCTTCTGTAATATAAGTCTGATGCTCGCTTTGACAAATTACATTTGGTTACAACACTCCCTTGTGTTCATGTCTGTTTGTCACTTTTCGCCAACTCCCTGCCCACCTGTACCGGGACCCTGATTCTCCTGAGGATTGAGGGGCCGACTGAGGCCAGTCCGGGGCACCAAATATCTCTAGTTTGTGTCTGATTGACAAAGCTAAGCAGCACAGAGATAAAGTTAAAAAGCATTTTATACACACACACACACACACACACACACACACACACACACACACAGTCTAAGTACAGACCAAATGTGGCACCATACATACCCCTGTGATCCCAAAACTTGGAGAAACTGAGGAAGAAGGGCTATGCTATGGATTATAGCGTGAAACCATCTCCAAAAACAAAAAAAAGAAAAAGAAACACAGGGAGGAAACTAGATTTAGTGATAGATAATCACAAATGTGTAAAAGTGCACTGAATTTAAGAACATAAGAATATTTTAGGAGATGCCTACTATACATGATTGTTAAACACTGCAATGTAAGTAAGTGTAAGTACACAGTAATCTGTGGAATTGAATAAATTCACCAAATCCTGGATGAGTAAACTCATCAGAAGAGACTCAAATACCTTCACTACAAGCTAGGACTGCGCCAGTGTATGTGCAGCTTTAAAATGTAACTTCTAGTGTAGCTGTGTAGCTTCCTAATGTGATGGCACCTTTTTCCCCTGGTTTCTCATAGATATCCCTTCACACTGTCCAAGAGCTCCATGTATGCAGTGGGAGCCCCTCACACGTGGCCTCACATCGTGGTTGCCTTGGTGTGGCTCATAGACTGCATCAAGGTATTTAGCCGATGGTTCTTATGTTACCTTTAGACATTTGGGGTTTGTTCTGTTCTTTTCCTTGCAAAGATTTTCCATTTCTCTCCCCAGTCATATTTTGCAACTTGTCTGAAAATCTGCTTCAGTTTTCAAATCGCATTTGATTTGAAGTTCTCCAAACCATTAGCATTATAAGAGAGGTAGGCAGGGAGACGTTCTGCCTGACATGGAGATTGATCTCTTGATAAAAAGGAGTCCATAGTTTTTCTTCATGAAATTCATTTTCTCCCTTTTTTCAAAATGAAATTGGTATTCACCCAAACTTAATAATTGGAGAAGAAATATAGGATGAGTGTTCTCCCAGCTTATAGACAACTTAAATCATTATCTTTGGATATAGTTTTATTTGGTTTTGTGGTATTAGGAGTTGATTCCAGGATGGTCCTACTACACTGAGCACTTAAGCCCAGGGTATAAGTTACAGAGTCCTGTTCACTCTACAAACCATACAATCATGTGTTAAATGCTGACATTTCAGTCACTGAAGGATGACATGGTGGTCCCATAAAATTATCACAGAACATTTCTATCACTTAGTGATGGACCATTGTAAAATGTGCCCGTCTCTAGTGATTCTGATATAAACCTGTGCTGCAGCCATATAAAAGTATATAACACATGGAGTTATGCCTCTTAACTTGTTTAGAGTGTACTACTTATTTATTTAAAACAGAGAACTTTCACTGTAAGATGTAGCATGTAATTTAGAAAACAATCCACACTATGTCCAGCTATGCAGCAGGACCACAGCCTCACCAAGCCCATGGGGAGCCACAAGCCACGCACGCAGTCTTCCCAGGTTCCCTCAGTTAGCCTGCACCCGAACCACTCCACACTTCATACCAGCCTGTCTCCTGCAGTTAGACTGGCTACCACTGGCTTGAAACCCCTGGCCTCATAAATGAAAACTCCAGGGGCTTGTAATTTATCAGCCAGATTTATAACCATAAATCTTCAATCCCCAAAATGCACATAGAAAGAATATGAAACTCAATTACTATTGATCCAAGCAGCACACCTAGATTGGACAAATGTATCCTATATTATTCTATTGACCTTCTATGATGTCCATAGCTACCCGTGGCTGTTTCAGATCACGTGGATTTGGTTGATCATATTCCATCTGTCTGTCTCTCTCTGTCCCTCTGTCTCTCTGTCCCCTCTTAAACTTTTGCTCCTCCCTCTTTTTCTACTGTTCAATCACAGGCTCTAGCCTTATCTGACTAAGAATTCACCTGACCTCATCTGTTTAAAGACAGCAGTCTACAGTAAAACAGTACCATGTCATGTCTTATAGTGACTAGATGAAGGGGCCACGTCAATTCGATCTATACTGCCTTGGTCTGCATACGTACACTATGGTGTTAATCACCTGATTGTTTCTCAGAATGTCTCTCCATCATTAAGTAGTGGGTGACTGTATGTTTTAAGTGACATACTGACAAATCTTCCTTCAGGGGTACTTGTGCATATCTGAAACTTCTCTCTCACCACGTGTGGTGGCACACTCCTTTAGTCCTAGCACTCAGGATCTCAAAATTCAAGGCCAGCCTGGTTTACACAGAGAAGCCCTGTCTCTGCTCAGCTGTGTGTGAGCTTTGCCCACCTGTGGATAAGCATCATTGTTTTAAACTCTACCTATAGAGAAAGTTTAACACAGCTTGCTTTCATAGTTTTATATGTTACTGTCTGCCTCTGCTGTTGACTTAACCCTTGTCCTGGCTGGTTGTTGGGGTTCTGAGAGTGGATCTCACTGTTACCTAGGCTGCACGCAGACTCTGGGCTCCAGTCCTCCTACTGCAGTCTGATGAAGAGCTAGAACTACATGTGTGTACCACTGCACCCAGCTTTTAACTTTAACCCCCTGTATGAAATTCTTTATATCTCAATCTGAGTCCATGATTTGGGGGAAAGTAGGGTTTGTTGTTTCATGTGTTTTATTTTCTTATCTGGTAGCTTTGGACTTGAGGAAGGAAGGCTAGGATATCATGAGTGGTTATTTTCCTTTGGCTTTTGGAATGGAAACTTTGTTGGGACTCCAGTGTTTGACTTATGTCCAGATTTCAACTGACTGGTAGTTTCCTAAACTCACTGCCTGCTTTCCACTCTGCCCTGTTAGTGTTTGAGCCTCTTGTATGCTGTGCAAGCACTCTTGAGTTACACAAAAACTGAGCTGTACCTCCCAGCCCTGATGTCTTTAAAGGGCTTCTTAATTTATTATCTCTCTGTGTGTAAGCTCTGTGTTGACATGCTTATGCCGTGGCACACATGTGAAGGTCAGAGGACAACTTTTGGAGTTGGTTACTGAGCCAAGTAGTTGACAATGTGACAAGGAAAAAAAAGAATATCGCTAATTTTTTTCATATTTTTATTTTTTGTTTTTAAAGTTGGACATAAACGTTTCATGCAAGAGTAATTGCCTGTCACATTTTCTTTCCCCCCCTTACATCATTATCACTACTCTGTGTGTGCCTGTGCATGTGCAACTGCAAGTGCACACACATACATGCAATCACATGTGTGGGATCAAACCGAGGTTGCCAAGGCTGTATAGGGTGCTTTTACCTTGTTCACTCCAACCCTCCTTTCCTTTTTTTCTTATCAAAGTACAAGAATGCTGGTTTTGGGAGGAAGCTTGTTGTTTCTGGTTAGGGTGCAGGGGACAAAGTCAAGGCTGTGTACGCTCTGGACTCACACTGTGACAGCTTTACCTTTAGTCCATGAGGGTCATCCTGTGGGTCAGACAAGGATTCTCATGTTTCAGCAGCCCGCCCAACCTCCCACTGCTGTGCTCACATGTACCCACAGCCTTGCCCTTGCCCAGTTTCCCAGGTGCTGGGTTCCAAGCTGAGGTCTTCCTGCGTGTACAGAGAGCCTTTATCCATGGAGCATCTTTCCAGCCTACAGATATTATTTAAAGTTCTAGGTCTTGGCATCACACACACACACACACACACACACACACACACACACACACACACCTACTCCACTGGTTTCAAATTACATTAAAAAACATTTAGGGAAGGATTCCCATCTTGACAATTTGGGATATTTGTCACTTGTAGGGAGCGGTGTGCCAAGCCTGAACTGCTGAGCCTGTGTGGATTGCCTGCCTGCTGCATTAATGGACTATCACTGGCCTCCCTGGCTGAACTCTGACCGGATCCAGGAGAGGGGGAAGGGATCAGGTCAGAGAACTGAAAACAGGATGCACCCCGGGCTGGGAATGAACTCGG
>NW_018393880.1:6335-9617 GCF_900095145.1 Mus pahari | reverse complement strand
TGGGAAAAACAGGATGTGCCCAGAGGGAGGGGGGAGGATTCTGGGGGAGAAGGCTGTAAACAGTTCAGGTGGGCGAGAATGGAAGAAGGAGTTGCAGAGTGGAGTTGGAGTTTAGTGGGAACAGGGAGAGGGTTAGAAAAAGCTGCTTGTGAGAGGGAAAAGATTAAAAGGTGTTTGGAGAGAAAAAGACGAAATCTATTTGGAAACTGCTTGGCATTTGTGTCGTTCTTCCCCATCTCTGCTGGTCAGAGTTCGGGGGTCCATGACAAATGGTGGCCTGTATGGGAACGAAAAGAAGAAAAGACATCTCATGCTGCGTGTGAAGAACTCTTCTCCAGGAGCATCTACTGAAAAAGAAAAAGAAAGAGGAGAAGAAGAAAAGAAGAGAAGAAGAAAAGTGATGACAGAATACAAGTGGTGGCGCACGCTGGTAGGATTTGCTGAAGGAGGCAGAGGCAGGAGGATCACAAATCTGAGGCCGGCCCGGGTACCGCGGCACTGTGGCTGCGGGCGGGCGGCAATGCTGCACCATGGCCCGGCTGCTGCGGGCTGCCTGACTGCCACCACTGCTACTGTTGCTGCTGGCCGCAGGAGCTTCTCTGGGTGCCTATGCAGTGGGCATGGATGAGCCTGGCCCCGAGGGCCTCACTTCCACGTCTCCGCTGGATCTGTTGTTGCCTACTGACTTTGAGCCACTGGACTCAGAGGAACCCAGTGAAGCCGTGGGTCTAGATGCCAGCCTAGCCCCGGGCTCGGGCTTCCCCAGTGAGGACAGCAGGGCGTCCCGGCTCCTGCAGCCGCCACAGTACTTCTGGGAAGAGGAACTAAACAGCTCCAGCCTGGACCTGGGACCCGCAGGTGCTCCTTCAGTACCCTTCTCCTGTTGTGACACCATTGTATGTTCATATCTGCCATGATTTAAATCCTTTAGTACTTGCATTAATTCTGTAATCTGAGCCGTAAAACCAGCCAATCTAGTCATTTCACGCCCAGCCAAAACTGTACGACCCAAAGCTTGAGACATTCTCAAAAGCATTCTTCCACTTTGGTAGTAATCCTCAAGCAGCTCTGAGTGTGTGCTGTGAAGGCTGCAAGTGTGTGCTGTCCTGACACCAGGCTCAGGATGTGGAGGTGCCAGATGCAGGGAGGAGGTGCTGACAGAAAGAAGAAAGAAGAAAAGAAAGAAAAAGCAGAAATGCTGTTCGGTTGGCTAAGAAGAAAGATGATATTCATACAGAGCAGAGCATCCGCATCCAGTCTGCAGAAAGATGACGATGACTCTGAAACATATGTATGTGTGTGTGTGTGTGTGTGTGTGTGTGTGTGTGTGCGCACTGTTACAAATAAGTCAAGTTCTCAGGGTTATGGGATGGAGTTATATGTTAAGCTCTCGGTATAGAAACAAGTTAAGCTCCCGGTATAGAGACAAGTTAAATTCTTCCTGGGGTAAAGGGAGGAATTTAAAAGGCTCCTGGTAAAGGGAGGAATTCAAAAGGATCCCGGTAAAGGGAAAAATTTAAAAGGATCCCAGAGCAGGGACGAATTTTGAAAGTTCCCGGATTGGGACAATTAAGAAAAGTTCCTGGATTGGGACTATAAACCTCCAGGGTTTTCGGGACAAGGTAGTCAAGGTTCTCGGCACAGAGACAAGCTTAAAAATGACTGACAGGGTAAGCTCGCAGTAAGCGAGACTTACAACCCCAGGAGTTGGGGAAAGATTTTCGGGGATGGTACCTCCCTTTTTCTTCATAGTTACCTTTTCTTTTTAGTTAGTAATAGGCTTCATAGTTAGTAATAGGACCTTTTCTTTATAGTTAGTGATAGGACTAGTTCTTAGAATGTTTGAGGTCAACCTAAGACAGATGCGATCCCAGAGCATTTTAATCAAACAAAAAAGGGGATATGTGTTTGGAGAGAAAAAGACGAAATCTATTTGGAACCTGCTTGGCATTTGTGTTGTTCTTCCCTGTCTCTGCTGGTCAGAGTTCGTGAGTCTGCGACAGTCACTTAGGACAGTGTTGATTTTATTATTTATTCATGTCTTTGTTTCTTTAGTAAAATATAGTTTTCTTCATAGAAAGCAACATGTTTAAGTCCATTCATTTTTGATGTTTTCATAATGGTATTTCTAAGTTATTGTTGCTGAGCCTTTTGTGTCTCATGCTCTTAATTAACGATATTACCCCGTCCTAAATTATTCCCTATTACTACAACTCCTTACAAATAAAGGATTTTAAAGAAATGTTTAGTCATGATATATTCAGATAGATGATAATGTTTTTCCTACTGAAGTAAATCTTCTTAGCCCTATAATATCAGCTCTTTAGGAAAGAACCAAGGGTTCCAGGTGAGACTGCTCTACAGAAAGAGAGGTTAAGGCTGGTGTGGGCAACTTAGATTCTGTCTGAAAAGAAAAAGTAAAAGAGAACTTAAGAATATCTCAGTAATGGGTTGCTGGTCTAACATGCATCAGACTCTACGTTCAGTTCCCAGAACCTCAAAATAAAAGATATAGCAGTACTAACAAGGCAGCAGAGATGATCTACCTGGGAGGGAACTTGGACTTATTTCTGAGCTCTGTCATCCCCTCCTCTCAGACTCCATGAAATCTGTCACTCTGCACCTGTTGAAGAAAGGTAAGCAAGGATGCATTTCTGCCACTTCCCTGAATCTGCCCTAGTTTTAGAGAAGGTCTTCAGCTTGGCGCCGCCAGCGTAGGAAAAGGTAGCAGAACAAACAACTCTGGGTAAAAAGCAGTGACTTCCTAGACCCCATCTGTAGCCCCAAGATGTAGTTGTTTTCAAGTGAAACCCATCTTTGGGTTGTTTTGTTTGTTAGTTGTTTGTGACAGGGTCTTGCTATGTACCCAAGTCTGGCCAGAACTCCTTCCTCCTGCCTTAGCCTCCTGAATATGAATATTACAGACAAGCACATTCTTACCTATTTCAAATTTAGATAACTATAGTGCTTCTAAAATTTCATATTGTAAAATTCAATCTAAAGTTGACATTTGTGGCTAAAGTTGGAAGTTTAAGAGCTGGGTGTGGTGATGCATGCCTTTACTCCTGGTATTTGAGAGGTAGAGGCAGGCTGACCTCTGAGTTTGGGATTGGAATGGTCTACATACAGAATTCTAGGGTAGCCAGAGCGATGTAAACAGGCCCTGTCTCCAAAAACAAGGGAAGAAAAGAATAAAATTTATATTTGAATGTATGTATAAAAGCCAGTTAATTCATTTGAACATCTAAATTGAGTTCATATAAGAGAATGAATTGATTTACC
>NW_018393880.1:2336-5235 GCF_900095145.1 Mus pahari | reverse complement strand
AGGTACCTAGGTATTGGAGGTCAGGTACCTAGGTATTGGAGGTCAGGTACCTAGGTATTGCTCAGGTACCTAGGTATTGGAGGTCAGGTACCTAGATATTGGAGGTCAGGTACCTAGGTATTGTAGTTCAGGTACCTAGGTATTGGAGATGCCCTCAAAGGTCACCTTAGCAAAGTTGCCAAGGTTCTCACTCTATGCCCTTGACTGTCCTAGAGTTCTCTGTGTAGACCAGGATGACTCCTGACTCACAGAAGTCTCCCTGCCTCTGACTTCCAAATGCTGGGATTAATGAAATGAACAATCATTCTCAAGCAAGATACACATAAAAATAAATCAGTCCAAAATAATGTTTTTAGTAAATTGATCATTAAAAAAGATATACTTAATAGTGTGCCTACTATTGAAGTGACACTGTAACTTTTTAAATTATTAACCACAGAAACTTTAAAATGTTAGCTGAGGGACTGGAGAGATGGCTCTGCAGTTAAGAGCATTGACTGTTGTTCTAGAAGTCCTTAGTTCAGTTCCCAGCAACCACATAGTGGCTCACAACCGTTTGTAATGGGGATCTGATTCCCTCTTTTGTTGTGTCTTTTTGTTGTTTGTTGAAGAGAGTGACAGTGTCCTCACATACATAAAAAGATAAACAAACAAACAAATAAATAAATAACTGTTAGCTGAAAAGTACAAATGCAACCAGGGGCAAACCTTTAGTTCCAGAACTCAGGAGGCAGAGCCAGGCAGTTCTCTGTGGGATCCAGGCCAGCTTAGTCTGTATAGGAAATCCAAGGCTTCCCAGGACTATGGTGAGACCCTGTTTGAAAAGCAAAAGATAGAGAAATAAATAAATAAATAAATAAATAAAGAAAGAAAGAAAGAAAGGAAGAAAGGGAAAAAGAAGGAAAATATGTATGTATGTATGTATGTATGTATGTATGTATTGAAATTAATATATGTTATGGATAAGATATTTTTTTCTCCTGTATCTTACTTTAGTGTAATTCTTTATCAATACAAGATATAACTATGTGTGTGTGGGTCGGGGGAGGTTAGGAAATTGCTGGTATTTGAAAACAAGGCAGCTTTTATGACAAAAGTCCTCTTAAGTTATCCAGGCTGGCCTTAAGCTTAGTCTGTACTGAAGGCAAGCCTGAGCTCCCCATGCTTCTGCCTTGGCTTCTTAAGTAGCAGGACTGGCATATTGGCTCTTAAAATACTTCATGTAGGGTCTGTGTTGATTTTATTTTGTTTTGTAGTTAGATATATTACCATTTAGCTCAGTCACGAGTTCCAAAAGTAGTTATGATGAACACAAGACACAGCTGGGAATGGTGGCACACTCGCTGTGGCACACTCCCAGAGCCACACACAGGGAAGGTCATGAGTGCTGAGGAGAGAAGTAGTTAGCATGCATACCAGTGGTCTGCATGCTTTGTTAGAACCCAGAATGTGACAATCTCTCCTGTATTCTAAAATACAAACCTCAGCTCAAAAATAAACTTTACCTTGTGCATGTTGCCTGATGTTAAAGACCAGTTATTACATAGGCCTCTCAGAGTAAAAATTACTCTGAGTAAATTTACTCTCAGAGTAAAACTTTGTGCATTAGCCTTAGCCTTGTTGGATCCTTTCTCACAAAATGAAAAGTGGTAGTCATCCTAGTCTCATCTTTACTAATGCCTGAGAGATGGCTCAAAGATGCAGTAACTGATTAGCCTAGTGTCTGTGCCTGTGTGTGTGTGCATTTGTGGAGAACTGAAGTTGATATCAGACCTCTTTCTTACTTACTCTCTACCTTTCTTTGAGAAAGGGTCTCTTACTGAATCTGAAGCTCATCCATTTGACCAAGGTGCCTGACCAACAAGTGCCAGGGATCTACAGCTCTCCTGTCCCCCATTACTGAGTTACAGATACTCGTGCCGTGCATGCTGGCTTTTATATGGCCCCTGGGATTGAAACTCAGTCTTTATGCTTGTAGGGCAGGCACTGTGTTGGCTAAGCCACTGTGGTGATTTGTATATGCTTGTCCCAGAAAGTGGCACAATTAGAAGGTTTGGCCCTGTTGGAGTAGGTGTTTCACTGTGGGTGTGGGTTATAAGACTGCCTGGAAGTGAGTATTCTGTTAGCAGCCTTCAGATGAAGATGTAGAACTCTCAGCTCCTCCTGCACCAGGCCTGCCTAGATGCTGCTATGTACCCACCTTGATGATGATGATGATGGACTGAACCTCTGAGCCTATAAAGCAACCCCAATTAAATGTCCTTATAAGAGTTGTCTTGGTCACGATGTCTATTCACAGCAGTAAACCCTAACTAAGACCGCCATCTACCTAGCCCAATTCCAACTTCTGATTGATCAAAACAAGGTCTGTTAAAACTGAATCAGCACCCCCTCCACCTCCCCAAAAGGACACTGGCCTGTGGGAACTAAAGGGGGTATAGAAGGAGAGGGGAGGGAGGATAGCCCATGTTCAGGCAGAGTTCCTCCTATGCTCTGGGCAGGCAGACATGGGAGGGCTGCCAGGCGCTTTCCACTTGGCCCCTGGTAGGCATCTAAGCCACTGACCCCACTCGACTGGTGGGGGGGTGGACAAGGGGGGCCCCCGAAACCAGGGGCCCTGGGGCGACACCCCCGGTCCCAGGGTTATGGGAGAGAGGGCTGAGGGAGAGAGGTTCCCATGCAGGCGAGAGTCCTTAGTCTGGGCCTTGACTGGAGCATGGGAAAGCTTCCATCAGGAGATTAGAAATGGCTCATTAGAGGAAAGCCTATCCCATTGTTCAAGTGCAGCAGGCCTTGATGAACAGAGACAGTCTATGGTTTTAGAGTTTTATTGTAGAAAGGCAGGGGAAAAGGAGAGAGAGAGAGAGAGAGAGAGAGAGAGAGAGAGAGAGAGAGAGAG
>NW_018393880.1:0-1436 GCF_900095145.1 Mus pahari | reverse complement strand
CACTGTAACTGTCTTCAGACACACCAGAAGAGGGTGTCAGATCCCATTACAGATGGTTGTAAGCCACCATGTGGTTGCTGGGAATTGAACTCAGGACCTCTGGAAGAGCAGTCAGTGCTCTTAACCGCTGAGCCATCTCCCCAGCCTTACATAATATTTTTTAAAAAGCTTAAGCTTTCAGAAAAAATAATTGAAAATAATTTTGTCCAAATGTCAAACAATCCTAACAATTACTAGAATTAAATTGAGTTACGGCTTTTATCAGATTGTGAAAAATTTTCAAAACACATCTAATGCTTTAGCCAAAAGTTTTAAAGTTTTAAAGAAGTCTGAGGAAAGTCCAACATCTGCTGAGCCTATTCACAGATGTCACAGAGAGAACTGAGTTTAGAGAAGGCTCAGTTGAGAAGTAAATACACTTCAACAATTTGTATATAATGGTTATGTCTTGGGGCCAATTATATTTACATTGTACCTCCACCTTTCCTAACTACTAACCACCTGACTTTTATCCCATCTCTCTACATAAGTCACTGAAATAAGTGCCTCACTCCGTGAGTATCAATTATGACATCTTTCTTACTTGGGATTTCCTTTTATTACCTTTTATTATTATGTGCATGCAAGGAAATGGTGATCATACATGTGCATACAGGGTACATACCATAGCGCTCTAGGGTAGAGGTTAAAGGACAACTTTTGAGAGTTGATTCTGTTCTTCTACCATCACGGGTACTAGGGATGGGACCCAGGTTGTCAAGCTTAGCAGTAAGTCCCTAAACATGAGGGGCCATCTCACTAGCCCCAGGCAAAGGTATTTTTGTTTTTTATGAAATAGAGTCTCATATTCCAAGGTAGCCTTGGCTTCCCTATTTAGACCTTGAACTCCTCATCCTACCTACAAGTGCTGGAATTACTACTGAGCCACCACATCTGTCTCTTGTTGCTGTTTGTGAGACAGTAGTTCAGGCTGACCTCAAACTCCAAATCCTCCAGCCTCAGTTGCCTATGTGCTGGGATTACAGGGATGAGCCAGTCTACCCAATTGTACTTTCAGTTATGACATTGTATTTGCTACTAGAGTGAATGATGATGGATTTTGGTGACTGTCACTAGTCCATAAGGTATCTTTGGGGCTGGAGAGGGTAAGCATGTGAAAGCACAGAGCCTGAGTTCAAATTCTGAGCACCCACATAAAAAATCTGGGCATACGCACATGTGCCTGTAACCCCAACTTTGGGGAGTGGGTGAAGGCAGATCCTAGGAGCTTCCTGGCAAGCTAACCTACACCAGAGGAGAAACTTCAGGATCAGGGAGTGTCTTAGTCAGGGTTTCTATTCCTGCACAAACGTCATGACCAAGAAGCAAGTTGGGGAGGAAAGGGTTTATTTGGCTTACATTTCCATACTGCTGTTGATCACCAAAGGATGCAGGAC
>NW_018393879.1:33282-50914 GCF_900095145.1 Mus pahari | reverse complement strand
TCAAGGACCTGAGTTGAATCACTGAAAGTTTCAGACTTGTGGACTGAAAGCCGCCCCCATCTGTCCTTCACTACTTCCTTTCGATGACTCCTAACCCCTCTCTGTATACTATTTAACTTGAGAATTTTCACCCAGTAAATGAGACTATGACGAATATGCATGGTCTCCATCTCTTCCTTTATCCCATTCCTCTCTATGTTTGGAATCCCCCTCGAGGACCATGGAATAACTTATGTCCCGCTGGACGGGATAACAGGCTCTAGTTGAACAATCACTGTCTAGTTAAGGAAGGTACAAGTATCAAGTAGATGTTCATTCAGTTCATGAGACTGGATGTCTCATCATGTTTTCTGTATACACCAGAATCCTGATGTAGATTCTATTGCTTATGAAGGAATGGATTCCAGCCAGAAGGAGAGGAGACAGAGAAGAGCAGAAAACATTCCTTACTCTGTTTTTTTGAGGTTCACAAAGAGGCCTTTATTATCTAGTTCAAAGTAGACAGTGTCACAATCTTATGTGTTACTCCTTTTACTAAAATAGTTCAAATCAATGCTTTTACCACACTATCAAAAGTTTTATTTTTTTCCACCTCTCCACAAATCAAAGTGGTTTAATAGAAGGTGGAAACTGCTGAAGTGCACAAGCTTCAGCTCTACATGGCCAGGGGAGGAGGAAGCAGCTGCAGGTCTCACCTCCAACTCCTATAGAAGACTGGCCCAGGGCAGAAATCAGGAGTTCCAGGCCATTCCAAAAGCAGCACACTTTCCCCCACAGTATGAAAATAGACACCTCTGCCACTCTACAGCAATGCATTAAGTTTGTTTCTTAAAAAGAAAAAAAATCAGTAGCATGTATCTCATTTCCTCTCAAGTTTCAAGACAGAAAAATTAAAGGTCACTTTGTATTGAAACACTGGCATGTGGCTGTTGAATGCAAATGAAGATGTGCTCAGCAGATTCTGACTCCAGGGAAGGCCAGGCCACACTAGATTGGGCCAATGTACCTGTCACTCTGTGTGTGTGTGTGTGTGTGTGTGTGTGTGTGTGTGTGAGCATGCACAAGCATATTGTGTGGAGAGTCAGCACTGCTAAGGCTAAGGCTCCAGAAAGGATGGGTCACAGAAGACCACCTGCACTCCCTAGCCTGGGGCTCAACTGGGTTGATGCTGGCCTCTCCTGTTAGGTTTCAGATATGACCAAGGTTGTCCTAGGGAAACCAGCCTTCTACTGAGGACTGGGGTATAGCTTGTCTCACCCTGCCCAAGGGCAGAGGGGCCTATGAGAAATTCTCTTTAGATTCCTAGGATGCCCTGCACCATTAAGGACAGGGTCCCACTTCTCCAAAAGGGAAAGGTCTTTTCTAGGCATTTCTTTCTTGGCCTGTCTTCAGATTCCAGGAGCTTATAATTGGTTATTTCTGAGGTGGCTAAAATGTCCTGATACAAATGTGACTGGGACTCTCTGACTTGACTCCCACCTTGTGTGGGCCCACATACCTTAACATTATTCTGGGGTTCCTTGGCTTCATGGAAGCAGGAAGGATCTTGCCTGCTCAGCAGCCCACTTAGAAATACCGAGTACTGGGGCCAGCAGATGGAGTTGTAAGTTTTATCACTTGATCATACAGCAGCTCCTAGAAAGAGCTTCCCAGTGCCACCAAGAGCCAGAGCAGTAGTCCCTGCACAACACTCCCTGGTCACACCGAGGGCCATGGGCCTTTCCCCTGAGAGTGTGGGACTCAAGGGTGTGGGCAGAAAAGGAGCTGGGAACAGCCTAAAGTTATGGGGTCTGGACTGGTTGGGGAGCAAGGATGCCACCCACCTTTTTGGCCTGTCCCCTCTGCTCACAGGGTTTGGGAGGGGCCTGAGGCAAGGACAAGCTCTTTGGGCTTTCTGTGTGGGGCTCTAAGTACCATTGTGTGAGGACAGCTGATGAATGTGGATGTAAATACACGATAAGGGTGAAGCCAACAGTGTGGCCAGGGTCTTCTACAGATAGCATCTGCATGGCTCACAAAAGCACCCGAGTCCTCGTTCTCCTCAAACCACGCTAGAGAACACGCCTGACAGCTGTGTGCCAGCTGAGGTGTGAGCACGTTCCCTGAAGCGTTCATTTGACCCCAAGGTACCTTGGAGGGAGGGGCTAAGGCTCAGATGTGACCTGTGAAGGGACAGCATAACAAACAGGCTGGACTAGCGTGTTCCCAGTAGGTTGCCACATGAATTCATCTGCTGTGAGGACAGAGGTCCACCAAACTGGGGTGATTTCTAGAGTTAGCAGAGACAAAAGGAATGGCTGGCAGCCCAGGAAAGCTGAGTGGATTGCTGAAGGCCACACAGCAGGTTAAAGCCAGAACCAGGTCATGCCCCTTCCTTCCCAGGGACACCTCATCAAGGGGTGGCTCCTGTAGCTCCATCCCTAGTGACCCAGAGTACACAGGGTTCTGTGTGTGAGAGGGGTTGTCACATTGACAGTGACCCTGGGCAATGGCCCAGTTCTGTCTGCCCATTGAGAATGCTGAGCCCGGCCCAGACACTCTCCAGGACTTACCTATGTTGATATAAACAGGAAAAGGAAGCCTGCCAGGAGAGACCTATGAAGTGGCCAAGCCTGGCATGGATGAGGAGACATCACTGAAGGAGGGGATGCTAATGAGCAGCAGCTGGCTTCAGGCTGGCTGGACAACGACCCCCAGGTGACAGGGAACCCTGAGCTCCCAGCCAGCCATGGACACATGGGACCCAAGTGCTCTGTGACCCACAGTCTTTGCTCTGGCAGGGTAGCAGAAAAGTGCAACCTGTGTCACACACAACTCAGGGTCTGGTGGCTTCTGTCCAGTGTAAGGGACAGCGAGTTAGAATACTTGCTGAGGGACCTTCTACCAAGAACAGGCCACCTCCCAGACGGTCCCTTGGCTTGGAGCCTCAGAAGCTTCTTGCTAATGTAACATGGAGCTCAAACGGGAAACCAGGCTGCCTGGCCACTTGGCTGCAGTGAGCAAGCAGTGGCTTCTCGCCTTCCCAAGGTTTGCTGGTGAGGGAGGCAGGTGGAGTCCTGGCTGTTAGTGTCACACCAGAGCAGCCAGGGTGGACTGTGTCCTATGTCCAATTCACCAAAGAGAAAGACAGTGGCTGGCCCAGAGTTTCTGCCAAATCTAAGGCCTCAGACTTCAGGCAGGGCCAGTCCACATCCACAGAGAAGCATACCTACAATGGCCCCTTGAACTGATTACCAGACATGTGCTGCTGGATGGAGGGCTTGGTGCTGACAGCATACCCCAGTTTCCTCCAGACCATGTTACACATCTCTTGAATGATGGCCTTCTCCTCTCTCAGGTTCTCCTCACAGCTGTCTTGAAGCTGCTGGTCAAGGTTCTCATGTACTTCCAGAACCTTCACAGCATGCATGACAGCTTCTGGTTTCTGGCCTGCTGAACTGTAGATGGTGGATGGGGGTGATATGAGAAGCCTTGCTGAAGTGTGTGGAACTCTCAGGAGCCTACCTGCTGTGGGGGGAGCTTGTAACCATCCAACAGTTTCACCTTTGTCTCCAATGGCCTGAGGTAGGTGGCTGAGGGATTGTGCAGGCCATTAGGGATGCTTTGGTGGTGCGGAGGCATTGTCAGGTCATCCAGGGACCAGCACATGGCTCTGGCCTTGCTGTTGGGTCCCTTGTGCCACCCCGGGGGGCAGCAGAACCACTGGGACATGGTGGTGGTGGTGGTGGTGGTCAGGACTGCTGCAGCTGCCCGCACTGGACGTGCTGCTGTGGTCGCCAATGTCATAGGCCCCGGAGCCCCCTCAGGCTGTCCTGGCTGTCCATGGATCTGCCACCTCTGCAGCCAACACCCCCCGCCAATGTCAGTGCCTCACCAACATGCCAAAGATGACCCCCAGACCACCATTGTGTGTCGTGGGTGGACAGAGCAAGTCCGAGATGACCCCTGCTCAGTGCCACACAGAGGCAGGGCATAGCACTCCTGAAATGATGCCAGATACCCAGAAGCCCCAAGTGTGATTCTAAGATAAGCAAGTACATGGTGGAGAGATGAAAGAGAAAAAGAAGCAGATGGATGTGTGAACAGTGAAGGAAGCCAGAACTGGAGACTTGAGAGTAGTGAGGAACAGCCTGATGTGAGTAGTTGGTGATGCCATCTATGGCCATGTTGAGGTCCTGGCCCATGTTGCTGTAAAGGGCCATATCTGGATTCTTGGCCCTGCAGGAGAGGGGATACATTGCCATCAATAGCTAGTAGATATCTGTGATCTGGGCTGCCACCTGGGCCATGTTGATGTCTGAGGGCCCTGTGGATCTGGCCATCTTGACCTGGGCATCATGAGAGAGCTGGCCTGAATGCCTGAGAATGTTGTGGATAGCCCTGGGGCTAATTATATTTGATGTTAATTCCCTTCTCCTGTGAGTGGTTTTGAACTAGGAATGAGTCAGCATACATGTGAATTTTCTGTAAACCTGCTTCCCACCTTAATTTGTAAAATAAAGGAGAGCTGATGATTGGGCAGATAAATGGGAAGGTGGAGTGGGAAGGGGAAGAGAAGAAAAATTGGAAGAAGGAGAGGACAAAGAGGTGAAGGAAGAAAAGCAGAGCAGAAGCACATGGCCTGGAGAAACCACAAGTTCTAAGGGGTCTCCTAGATGTGGAAGATATTAGTATAGCGGTAGATCTGCCCAATCTAGGTGAACAACATATATTCATATTAATTGTGTTGTATTTTCATTGCCGGAGCATATTTGGGAAGAGATTGACTGCAAAATGAGAGCAGGAAAGTTGGCCCTGCACCTCACAATCTGCAGTACTCAGGAGAGCAGGCTACATACCTCTCCCAGGAAAGAGAGGATGTTGGCCCTTTGTTTGCATAGTTGTGGGTGAGCATACCCCAAGGGCATGAGCATGGGAAAGCTGGATCTGCCACACATCTGCCATGCAGTGGTGTCATTGAGGGAAAGAGACCCTCCCTTTATCTCTTGCCACCTATGGCAGGTGGGGAGAGCTGGCCCCAAGGTCATGAGGCTGGCTTGTTCCTCACTAGCTGCAACACTTGGCAAACTAAGACCTGCACCTTGCCTGGGCAATACAATAGAGCCCTGCTGGCATGGGTGCAGGTAAACCTGATCCAAGGGCATGAGAGCAGGAGAGCTAACTCTGAGACACATTGTGATACACTATAGCTTCCACAACGAGCTTCTTTCCCCCTTTTTCTTTTAGGAGGGAGAGTTTGCTCGGAAAGAAGGTGGATATGGAGGGACAGGAGATGAATGGGAGTGTGGTTCATGATGTGAAATTCAGAATGAATCTGTAAAAAGTTAAATACGCATGGGTCTTTCCACCTCAAGATTTAGTGAGGAAGAAGAAGAAGGAGGAGGAGGAGGAGCAGGAGGAGGAGGAGGAGGAGGAGGAGGAGAAGGAGAAGGAGAAGAGCAACAACAACAACAACAATGAGATTGACAAGGACAACAAGAAACAAACAAGTAAACACACACTTCCCAAGTGTACATAGTCCCTTTGGCTTCAGTTAATTTCTGATAGAATTTTGACAGCCATGAATAGTTATTAAGTAAATATCTTAAAACTTCTAGTTCCTAATACAGTCAATATAAATGGATACAATACAAATGAATGTATTTATTATTGATATCTACATAATCCCTAAGCATGTATGGGCATTTTTCCATGAACTGATTGAGAATTACTGACTTATTGGCCACTGTGCTGAGACTTCCAAGGGTTTGTGAACAGGACTAGGAGGACATGGATCTAGTTAAAGAAATTAGTACCCAAACACTCCTCCCAGGATTCTATGCCTAATATTTGGTCTGTGAGAGGAGGAAAGTTGTAGTGATTCCTAGTTCCCTGAAACGCATCTTTCTCTTATACAATTCCTGTGCCTCTCACTTCTCCTGAGAAGTGTTAGAAAGCTATGTAGTGTAGTTCTGACTCAAAGAGTCAGAAAGATGTTTCAGTGGTGAAGAGCAGCTCCTGAGAATCTGAGTTTGGTTCTCAGCATGCTTAATTAGGCAGTTTACAACTCTCTCAAATTCCATCTCCTAGAGCTTCACTGCAGTCTTCTCCCATCCAAGGGCACTGTATTCCTGTGCACAAACACTCATCTCCTCTCTCTCTCTCTCTTTCTCTCCCTTACACATAGTCACATACACAGAGGGAGACATATACACAACACAAACACAAACACACACATACAAACACAATTAAAGGACAGAAAGATAGCTCAGTTGTTAGGAGCCCTTTGTACTTGTCATTTGATAAGAGCACTGGATGATTTTTCCAGGGTACCTGTGTCTAATGTCTCCATGATAGTTCACAGCTAATGTCTCCATGATAGTTCACAGATGTCTGTGACCCCAGTTCCAGGGGACCTGAGGTCCTCCTCTGACACCCATGTGCACTAGGCATACAAGTGTTACAGAGACAAGCATACATGTAGATAAAACAACCTCAAAAATAAAACAAACCACTCTGTGGAACTTCAGATAGTGAAGGGGAAGGATTGTAGATGATATGCAAAGCAACCCAGCAGCTCAGTGATAAACAAGCAACCTGGCCAATACTGGTTCAGAAAGTCCTCTGTGGCCAGCAGGAACAATGGCAGTCCCAGTTAGGTGTAGGGTAGACAGCTCCATGATGTATGTGTAAGGATTTCTGTTTAGAAACCGTGGAGGAATTTTAATCCAGCAACATGGTTACTCTGGCAAGGGGTCATATCTAAAGATATAATCTGGCTAGAATGCAGACCCACTCTTAGTATACACTTTTAATCCACTTAGTATACACTAAGTATACACTTAGTATACACTTAATACACTTAGTATACACTTTGCAATGAAGGAAACTCTAGATTGTAGAAGTAAGCAACCAAGTTTGAAAGTGACATCTAATTGAGTAACAGGGAAAGTGATGAATTAGAGAAAGATTTGAAAGAACAAGTCAGAAATAGGGTATGCTCAACTCTCATCAGAATACAACTAGAGAGAAAAGTGTGGTGTGGTATGTGGTGTGTGTATTGCAGTTTTATCATGTCAGTTTTACAAAGTTAGATTACAGAGACAACATACAAGACATAGGTGAAGACAACTAGCCAGAGAGTGAGAAGGAGCCAGAGGATTTAGAACAGATTGCCAAAGTTAGTATGAGGCCAACAAAACAATTCAGTCAGAAGCTGAGAAAAGCTGGATTGAATTAGTCAGCTTGGAATAATAGATTTTATGGAGGCTGGAAGCTTTTAGGCCTAGGCCTAGGAAATAGTGACAACAGAAAAGGATACCCTCTGTTCTCAGTCCAAGTCGCTTATTCCCACAGCTTGTGTCCAGCTCTCATCTTATTTTATCATTTGGGGAAATAAAAGTGTCATTTACAAGAAACCTCTACTTAAGTGAAGATTAGATTCTTCACATGTAAAGAAAAAAATTTAAAGACAACCAGTATTAATCAATGTTCAAGTTTATTAGGAAGAGAAGTTAACAGATTTTAAATATGAAGTTGAATAGAAAGAAAGGCACTCAGAAAAAGATAGAAAAGACCCAAATAATGCATTTCAACTTCTCAAGAGAGAGTTACTATGTTATTCATTTTGTTTTGATTGGGTTTACTCACTAAATAAACAATAGAAATTACCCAAAATCCTCATGTTAATGAAGGAAGAATAGATGTACAGTTCATTTGAACCTAAAGGTAAGTTTCTGATGGAGGTCTACCATACCTGCCTCTTTTAACAGGAGACAGAGACATGGACACAGATGTCACTCATTGAAAGAAATGTCAGGAGCTTTTGAAGTCACAGAAGGCAGCTATCTCACACTATAGAAGGAAATAATGAAGAACAAATTCTGATTGGTGATTGCTAAACCATGATACCAAACAGGCATCCATACTAACAACAATTCCAGTCTAGCAAGTGACCCCAGTTCAAGAATATGTTCTCTGAGCACTTCCAATCTTACTTGGAGAGATGCACCAGATCTCTGGGCACTGTACATGCTTATGGCATTACAGCATAAGACCTGTTAAGGACCCACAGCAATAGGGCCCAGTGAGAAAATGTGTGAGCACCCACAATGGGTACCTGTCTTCCCTACTGCAAGGGTCTCAGGAACCAACTGAGACTTAATTACTGGCAGATGAAATATAGATGCCTCTTTCCTACCTGTGGGAAGAACACAGCCAGTGAGAGACTGTAGAAGAAGTAAAGTTGTGGGAGTAGAAGAATCTCCTGGTCAAACCCCAGGGAAGTTTCTTGAACTGTGACCGCAGCTCAGGTGACAGAGGAGAAAACACAATGGAAGATTGTATGTAAAGAGGAATAAATGGCCTTCTGTAGGTCTGTTCTCATCAGGGAACTTCTTGTGACATCTCGGTGTGGAATCAAAATCAGATCTCCATCATCTCCATCAAGAGGGCAGTGGATCTTTCTATATTTCCTTTATGCTTTATGATAGAGTTAATGTCAGCATACAAGCCCCAGTGCCTTAGTGGATACATCTTTCCTCTAATGAGGCAGGGTACATTTATGGCTTGGTCTACAGATATGTAGAGAGACAAGTATTCAGACCCTGCCTCTGTCTTACCTTTATTTCCTCCACACCAGAAAAATCACCACAGTTCCCACCACCAAAGCTCCAAGAACCAGGCTGATGGCAATTGCTATGATGGGAATGGTTGGTGGAGGCTCTGAGAAGGGAAAAGAAGCAAGAGTGAGGAGTCTGACCCTAGCTCTAAACCCTGATCTTGCTCTTGGCTTCAAAGAGCTCACAATTTTCCCAACAGCAGAGTATGTGCTCACACCCACTCCTTATCCCATTTCAGAGTGAGAGGATCAGGTAACCCTTCATGATGCACATGACATGTGTATCTCAGCTCTTCTCCAGGAGGAACTACCACAGCTGCCCACTTCTGGAAGGTTCCATCCCCTGCAGGCCTGGTGTCTGGTAGCTCCATGTCTTCAGTGTGGTTTTTCCCATCCCTCTTCCAGGTCAGGGTGAGGTCAGCTGGGTAGAAGCCCAGGGCCCAGCACCTCAGGGTAACATTTCCTTCAGGTCTTATGTGTTAAGTTACATGTGTTTGAGGGGCATCTGAGGGGAACAAATGGAAAAGTCAGGTACTTTGCACTCCTCCTGGGCCTGAGCAGTGCTCATGGGACCATCCCTGGAAACGATGGTAGACTTGGATGAGGGAGGAAGCAGAGTAAACAGAGAAGCCTAAACTCAGTATCTGGGTGATCTATTCTTTGGAATATTTTACAGTAACAATGGATGAACACAGAACAGGGGACTCTGGGTCTCCCTCTAGGCAAAGAGCCTTCTTGTTCTGACTGGGGAGGGGGGTCTGAGGGACTCAGCAACCTTGGAGTCAGAAATTCAATGTCATTGTGCATGGACAGTGAACAGGCCTGAGAGAGGTCATGATGCACAATGCAGATGGAAGGGAACTGCTGTTTTATGGCCACACTGAGCTGTCCTGGGAGAAGGGAGAATCCTCTGGAGAGTCCCTCTCTCATGTTGAGTCAGGACACAGAGGAGCTCTCTTTCCCCTTTGATGCAAGACAGTGTAAGCATTCCAGCTGNTCCCTGCTGAGGAGGAGGCCTTAGGGAGACAGGAGCTACAATCTCAGAAAGCAGAAAGGGTTGGCAAGGGTGTCTCTTACCAGAGCGCAGCATGGTCTCCTTTCCAAGGTTCAGGAACTAAGAAGCTTTTCAACACAATCCCCTAGCAGGTAAGTCCTCCAACTTTTTGTCAGGCCTCCTTTCTCCAAGTCTGTCTTGAATATTTTTCCTACTTTGCCCTCTGCAGTCCAAGAGTTCAGGTCCTCTTTCAGGATGATGTCATCATAGCCATAGTATGTGAGTTGGTACTGACCACTGAGGCAGCTCCCATCATTTGCCACATTGCAGCCATACACTTCCCGCAGGGTGTGATAGTCTTCCCCACCCCCATACAGCCTCTGGTCACTGTGAAGCTTCTCTCCCCTCCCAGGTTTTTGTCCCCAACTAAACCCCTAACCAGGTAACAGCCTGTAGTTCTCTTGGTTCTAAAGTCACCAGGGCTCCCTTTGACTATGGCTGTTTATCTGACTTGGGGACCTAGAGTGGAGTTTATTGGACCAGACCTTGAGGGCACTGAGGAATTATGACCTCAGCCCTGAGATCACTTACCTTTCTTCTTGTGCTTATTTTCAAACACCATGTATCTAAGAATTCATCTTCCTGACAGTGACAAGCCCCGGGCTTGTGCTGTCTCTTTTTCCCAATATTCAGGTGACTCCTGCTTCATCCAAGCAGCCCTAGGTTGCATAGTTGCATTTGGTTCTTTGCTGTCAAATCCCTTAAACTGTAAGGAATCTACATATCCGACCTGGATGAACTGGGCTTCCAACATGCCAGGCACCGAAATTACAATGTTGGAAGTCTGCATCCAGTGTGAGCCTGTGGGTGGTGCACATTGAGACCCTGACTCTTCAGCTTGGACCCAGAGCAGGTTGGTAGAGAGCAGAGCAGGGGTGGTGGTTTGTCTGTGGACCTGAGATGAAGGAGAGGGTCAGGGGTTCTCCATCTAGGGGACCAGGGAGGGTCTGGTTATTAAAGTGAGAAGGTGCAGAGATGAGGATTTCAAGTGCTGTGTTTTGTTCCCTAAAAGGCCAATTCCCTCCATGCCCTGAACCCACCTGCACAATACTGAGTCAAGTTTATGGCCATGAACAGGAAGAGGAGGAGGATGCAGGGTCCAGGGTTCCTCATTGTCTGAGATGAGTGGAGTTTCAAGCAGGATTGCTATCTCTTCACTTTATAATCCTGATGTGGCTGATGCTGATTGGCTTCTCTTAGATTTCCTAAAGTGATGTTCACCTGATGGGGTTTGTCTTGGAGAGCTTAATTCCTGGGTGTGGGGGATTTCTAGAATCCTGCTTCCCCATCTTGTACCCAGTCCTGCAGCCTGGTACCTTGGCATCAGTGACTAAGCACAAGTCTATCCTTCTGGTTCAGAAAACAACATCCTTGAGTCCTTGTCCAGCGGCCAGTAAGTTGGCAGTTGTCAAATATTTCAATGTCAGGATTTCAATACATACTTAGACTTTGTTTATCCCTCTGTACTGACTGTGTTTGTGTGGATTATATCAATCCATATCTATCATGGTATGAACTGGAGGTTTTTGAGTTTTGATTCAATGCAGAAATTGATAAATAATTGCATGTAAGCTGAATAAAAGAGAAATAACTGTTTTCCAAAATGAAACGAAGCTGTCAGCAGAGCCTTTTAGATATTTAACATTTCTAGGAGTCCTTATTTTCATCTTCCCTTCCACAGACCATAGAATTTTGTGTCTTCCTTTTAGCAGTTTTTTAAAAATTTGAAACACAGAAAAATGCAGTTTCACAGATATATTTCAGGAGAAATAATTTTAAGTCTCACTTTTAGTTGTATGTATTTTTGTGTGTTTCTGTGTGGAGCAGGTACTCATAGGTTCCAAAAGAGTTAGTGAGAAACCCTGCAACTGGAATTAAGGACCTTGTGAACTGCCATACTCATGAGCTGGCAAATCAACTCTGGTCATATGAAAAAGCAGCAAGGGCCCTTCATGTTAGTTTTCTTTTGAAACGGTATCTCAGTATGTTGCCTGGCTGGCCTGGAAGTGGCTATGTAGACCAGACTGGCCTAGCACTCAGACATCCATGATACTGGCTCCAAAATGCTCTGAATAAAAAGTATTTGCCATCCATTTGGGTTAATTGTAAATTTTACTCATTGGTAAGTCACTAAATGGGCACAGGTGGTACTTCCTCAATGTTTTCCACATTGAGGACATCAAACATCACTGAATTCTTCAATATTGGCTGCATTCGTATCTATAGGAGAATCTTGCCCACTGAATTGATACTAAGTTAATGAATGTTATTTTGAAGTAAGACATTCTTTGACTAAGTCCTTTCAGTACAAATTGTCAAAACCTCAATCATTAATATGGCCAAATATTTTCATAGAAATCTTAGAAGCATTAAGAAGTCCCTAAGTTGACTGTGATGAATTCAAGTACTCAAAATCACTGTTATCTTGGGGGATTAGATATTATCTTTGTTTTAGTCATCTGGGGAATGGATCAGTTGCCTATGAATGCACTTTTTTTTTCTGTTGCGGGAGGAACAATACATTTCTAACCATATTGCAAAGAAGTTCAGGGTGGCAGAAATAAGAGCTCTACCAGCCCTGTGTGACAACAGATGCAGGTTCAAAATTTTGGAGAAATAGTTTTTCCTTAGGCAGGTCCTTTATTCAGCTACCTGGAATGAGATCCACTACATGTAGATGAAGAGAGTGTAGACTGGCTGCTGTATAGTTCTGTGAGGTGTGCAATCACCTCTGTTCATGTCACTTGCAGTGATGTGACTCTGAGTTCAGTCCTGGCTGATTACAATTCAGTTCTGGTCAGAGACTCTGGGCCCAGTGCTGGGAATGCTGCTCTGAGATGTCAGGTTGCAGCACTCTGCAGCCTATGATTTGCCTGGAGGGGAGGATTTACTTTTGGGAGTCTTGGAACAAGCTTGAGCAATTCCCTAGTGAGCACCTGTTTTGTTTTCTGATCTCTTATTAATGGCCTTCCCACTGCTGCTGGCATATGTGCCTCAGTGGATTATCCAAAGCAGTGGTTCTCAACCTTCCTAATTCTGCACCCCTTTAATACTGTTCCTTATGTTGTGGTGAACCCCAACCATCAAATTATTATAGTTTTTGTTACTTCATGACTGTAATTTTGTGTTTAATTCACAATGTAAGTATTTTTGGATACAGAAGTTTGCCAAGATTTCACGACCCACATGTTTAGAACCAGTGATCTAAAAGGCTGTGGTTAGGTCATTGCTGAGACCTAGGTCATAGTTAATTATGCAAACCTACTGTATTCCAATTTCTCCTCGAGTCTTTTAAATTGGCATAGAATTCATGAACACGAAGCTATTACAGTGTGTCTTTACCTCAATCGAAAACCTAAGACAGCATAAAATATTATTTAATACTAAAAATACTCTCCATCAGACTTCTTCTAATGTAGTAGAGCATGGTGTTGCATGCTTGTAACACTTGTCATTGGGAAGCAGGGGAGTTTAAGCCCTTTCTGAACTAAAGGGGATTCATTTCTTAAAGAGCAAAACCAATGACAAGAATTCAGGCAGCAATTAATTACTCCCTGTTTACAAATTGCTACAGATGACCCTCTCTTGAGTCTTTTATCTGTAGGAAATGGATTTCTGGTTGCAGATGAGCAAGGGTCAGCAAGAATTGACAAGCAGACATAGATACAAGGGAGCACTGAATCTGAATGTATTTTGTCCAAAAGAACACCAGATTTTAATACAGAAGAAAAACAAGAAAGCCAGGTGAATACATCCACCAAGTTACAGTGACACAAAACAAAAAAAAGATGCATACATAAAAAGATGGTGGGAGCCAGGCTGCATTTACCACTGAGAATAGGAACATCCTGTGTTTAAAGAGATCAGCTAAACACAGGAGACAGGTGAATGCTCTGATACAATGCTAGTTTATTGTTAAACCCACCACCAGGGGTTCTTTAGTAAATACCTGATTATGTTATTCCTCTGGGCCTAGTGAAAAAACCTGCACCAGAGGTATTCCCTTGTACTAACCCTTTCATACTTCAACCCACCTATTTCCTAGGTCATTGTGTATTCCTGTGTTTGGGTGTAACTCGGCTATTGTCCTAAGTAATTACTATGCTGACTAGCCCTGAGCTTTTCTATCTCTATTCAACTAAATTGTAATGCCTAATTAGTTTCACTGTCTCTACTAGAAATGAATTTGAACGTTACTGAGTGGATAATGTTCTTACTGAATTCCAAGCTCAGGGTCCACTTCAAGGATTATCTTGGACATTGGTGTAGGCCAGGGAGTAAAATTCAACCTGATTTAAGTATTTGTAAAATCATTACTTGGAAGCACCTATAATACAAGAAAGTACACAGATCCATACACCAGACTAATGCGGGGACAGGGTTTGAGTATATGAGCTATGGGAATGCCAAGGTTCCAGGAGACAAAGTTTCCTTGAAACTCTGCCTCAGGACTGATTCCAGACTTTCAGGCCTGTAATGTGTGTCACTACTGGAGGGGATGTAGCAACAAATCTCATCTGAAATGTTACTGCAATCTTCTCTCCACACAGATAACTAGACACACTTCAGATTTTCTCAGGTGAGCTAACCTGTCATGGCACACCCAGGCAAACCCAGAATTTGGGAGGTGCAGGCAGGAAGATAAGGAGTTCAAGACTATGGAGATCCATGGTGGAGAGGAAGATACAGGTGCACTCTGATAGACTGTCCAGAGAATGAAGTGGGGAAAGTTAGACAACAACTATCAGAGGAGGTGAGCAATGTCCAGAAATCTCTAGCTTATTTGCAAAGAAATACAGGAAATGAGATATCAAGCAGAAGAAGAAAGAGTCCTCCTCTACTGTACTGAAGCCTAACCCTCATGGTAGGATCCTGCAGATGAACTTGGTGGTAGGCACTATTCACAGACCTGTCCTTTCTTCTTCCATGTTCTGAGAACAGGAGTGTGTAGCTTCCTCATGTGCAGCACTGGGCACAGGTCTAATTCTCTGTAGAAGCATGAAACAAAACCAGTTTGGGCTGGGACACTTGGGAACACATGGAAAAAGATGTCAGGAATAAGCCAAGGTGACTTGGATAAAAACTATCAGAAGCAGTGATTGATGGCAAGAATCCACATATATTATTTTCAAAGTATAAAAGGAAACATTATAAAGCAGAAGGGAAAAGTCGAGAGTTCATAAAGGGGGGACTGTGGGCCTAGCGAGCACCCTCACTGAATAGAAGTGATCAGAGCTATGGTAAAGACAGAAAGCCCCTAAAAATTCAATTGTGATCTCAGGAACAGATATTTTAAGTCAGGAGAGAGGGAGCAAGGGAGACAGCCACAGCAGGAGTGATAATGGAAAACCCTCTGCCCTCAGTGCCCAATCAGTGTAGTTTTCTCAAAAGCCTCTACTGGTGCTTAACCCCAGACCCTCCAGTAACCACACTCTCAGGACAGTCAAATCATTGAAATACATGCTGAAACCTGGCAGGATCGCATATACAGGAAGGAAGAAACTTTGAATCAGACCATTCAAAATCCAATGCGGCAGAATTCTGGTCAGACCCAGAGTCTGCACAGACCACTGACATGGGTTCCAAGTGTGTGCTTACAAGATGACAGGAAGGTCCTTATAGAGGTCAGGTCATGTCTCAAAATGAGACTACCAAAGACATTTCTAGAATATGAGCAGAATCTGAGACCTGATTCATGGTGGGACCTCTAATTTTTGTGGTGTGAACACTGTGAGGGATTGCTCAGGGGTGCATTAGACATCTGGGAACCCACGGGGGACTCCCAAGGGCATCAAGGCTATAACCAGCAAGCAGGTGAGACTGCATTCTGTCTTTATATCCCACAGGGCTGTCTGTCTCCTCAGCTTATCTAGCCCTCCACAATTTATGATACATTTTGTTCAAAACAGATGCTGTCTTGTCACAGCAGGCAACACATTCAGACCAGGGGAGGCTGGTTCTACCAGGACATTACACTTCATTTTCTTTTCTTCTTTTTTCCTTTGATTTAAGTTTTATTTTATTGTGATGAGAAAAAATACATAGCTCCAATTCATCTGAATTGTTAACACTTAAAAACATATTTTGAGTAAATAGACTTACATCACATTTTTCTTTCCCTTTTGTACTCCAACTCCTCCCAGAGAGCCCCCCTGCAAAACCTGCAATACATTTCTTTTTTACCATATTCTTTAAATTTAAGCTATTGTAACAATAAAAATGAGCATTATAAAAGTTGTTCGATATAAAACAACCATCAATTGAACAGTCTTATGTAGATGTTTGTCTACAGAAATACTGATAATACATAGGTTTTTCTCAATAGAAATTTTAAATAACTCCAAATATATTAAATGTATGATAATTTAAAATAATGTATCACTATTAGTTTTTTAAATGAATATAAATATATAAAATCTTTTTGTTTTGTTTTGTTTTTAGTAGAGCTTAAATTCTTGGCTTACTATTGTACAAACACAAAATAAGAACAGTTTTTGGACATTGGAGTTCATTGTAATAAGGCTGTACTTGAATGTCCCTCACATCACCAAAGGATTTTACCTCTATAGTAGATAAGCTAAGCACTGACAGTTCTGCTGTGCGAAGGAATGAATTGTAGGCACGAATTTTGGATACAGATTTCCTGCTATATATGACTTGAGTGATTGTCATCATTCTCAGGCCACAAAGAACAGGTTACCTTCATTTAAGAAATGATGTATGTATTAAGCTGGTCTCTTCATGAAGTCATTCATCCACTGTTTCAATGGACAATGGTTCTGTTTGGAAGGTGGCACAGATGTTTGGTGAGGGTAAGATTCTGGTTCATTGACTGTGATGATTTTGAAAAGCAATAGTCTCAGAATAAGAGTAATTTATAAAGTCCTCTTCTTCAAAATTGATACAATAATTATAAATATCATCAAAGCCTTCAGTCTCACTCTTTGCTGTTCTCTTACAAGCCACCTCCCAAATTAATTGTCTACATTTCTTTTGGCTATATTAATAATTTTGAAATATGTCAGCTGTTCTGAAAACCATAGACTAATGTATAAATGTCAAATAAGCAATCCTACTAATAGAGAGGCTAATATAGGAGAAGCATGATTTTAAGACCATTATGTGGCACACAGCAAAACCTTGACATGTCCAAACAAGCAAAAAGTATTTATGGATTGTACAATATTGAACCTATTTCTCCAAATTAGAGATACTGGATGATAGCCAACAAATTTCTAATTCCTCATTTTTCTGAATTTCAATCGATTGGGATATGTTGGTAATATTAATTTTCATATTAGGAGATATTAACAAAAAGTGATTGCTACTTCCTGTTAATTTTCTTGTTAGAGGTGGAATTATGTTTGTGTGGGTTTGTTGGAAGATTACTTTCTTGCTTCTTCTAGGGTGTAGTTTCACTCCTTGTGTTGGTGTTTTCCATCTATTATCCTTTGTAGGGCTGGATTTGTGGAAAGATACTGTGTAAATTTTGTTTTGTCATGGAATATCTTGTTTTCTTCATCTATGGTGATTGAGAGATTCCTGGGTTTAGTAGCCTGAGCTTGCATTTGAATTCTGTTAGGGTCTATATAATATTTGCCCAGGCTCTTCTAGTTTTCATAGTCTCTGGTGAGAAGTCTGGTGCAATTCTGATGGGTCTGCCTTTATATATTACTTGACATTTTCCCTTACAGCGTTTAAAATTCTTTCTTTGTTTAGTGAATTTGGTGTTTTGATTATTATGTGATGGGAGAAATTTCTTTTCTGATCGAGTCTATTTGGAGTTCTGTAGGCTTCTTGTATGTTCATGGGCATTTCTTTCATTAGTTTGGGGAATTTTTCTTCTATAGTTTTGTTGAAAATATTTACTGGCCCTTTATGTTGGGAATCTTCACTCTCTTCTATACCTATTATCCTTAGATTTGGTCTTCTCATTGTTTCCTAGATTTCCTGGATATTTTGGGTTAGGAGCTTTTTGC
>NW_018393879.1:23671-32542 GCF_900095145.1 Mus pahari | reverse complement strand
TGATCCTGAGATCCTGGGTGTGTCCAAGCTCCTGGGTGTCAAGCTGCTTTTGGCACCTTGAGATCCTGGTGTGACCAAGCTCCTGGGATCCTATGATCCTCTGATCCTGGGTGAGTTGTTGTGCCTGGGAATGGAGCTGTCTCTGGGTGTTGTGTGGCTGGCTGTAGAATTTGTGCCCAAGTTCTACTCAGGGCCCTAGCCCAGACAGACTGGAAGGAACCCACACTTCATTTTCTGTATCAAATTTTACTCATGTTTAGTATATGGTAAGAAATATCAAAATACTAGAAACATGTGCATCTTCAATAATTAAGTGTGATGTTGAACTTCATTGAAAAGAAAATTTTAGTTAGTGATGGAGATTTCTAAGCCAGACAACTGAGGGAGGGATCAGTGCTGTGAACTGTCCTGGATACATTCCTCTAGTCTGTCCCAGAGCCTCATCTATTCCTAGGATACAGTAACAAGTTTCTAGCAAAAACTGATGAAACCTAAGCAAGAGCTGGCCTCAAGCCCATTGTATTTTTCAGGGAGGGAGCAACTGAGTTACAGAAAGTCTTTCTCATTCTGTATGACCATGGCTTCCCATTTCATACCCTGCCATGTAACAGCTACAGGGCTAGGGAAGCTACCTCATGCCACAGATGCAAACTGTGGCACCAAAATATGATCAGATCTAATAAAAGATGCCCCTGTGAACACAGAATTGGGAAAATGATGTTGTAACTACATAGGATGCAAGAAATGTATAAGAGTAAAAAAGCCTGGGTCCTTAAACTCTGAGGCATTAAATGGTGGTCATAAAATTGGTGGTTGATAGTTTTTTTAAACGTTTTTATTAGATATTGTCTTTATTTACATTTCAAATGCTATCCCCAAAGTTCCCTATACCCTCCCCCTGACCATGGTCCCCTACCCACCAACTCCCACTTCTTGGACCTGGTATTCCCTTATGCTGGGTCATACAAAGTTTACAAGACCAAGAAGCCTCTCTTCCCAATGATGGCTGATTAGGCCATCTTCCGCTACATATGCAACTAGAGACATGAGCTCAGGCGGTACTGGTTAGTTCATATTGTTGTCATACTGCTGAGGAGGAGGCCTCAGGGAGACAGGAGCTCCAATCTCAGAAAGCAGAAGGGGTTGGCAAGGCCTCTTACCGAAGTGCAGCAATGTCTCCTTTCCAAGGTCCAGGTATCTAAGAAGCCTTTGTACACACTCCCCTTGCAGGTAAGTCTTCCTCCTTTTTGCTTCACCTGCACTCTACCGCCTGCTTTTTGTGTTGAACTCCCTTACCCTCTGCAGTTCAAGAGCTCAGGTCCTCATTCAGGGTTAAATAATCATAGCCATAGAAGGTAAGCCTGTAGAAACCGCTGAGGAAGCTCCCATCATTTGCCACATTGCAGTCATACACTTCCTGCAGGGTGTGATAATCTGCCCCACCCCTATTCAGCCCCTTGTCACTGTGAAGCTTCTTTCCTTCTCCCAGGATTTTGTCCCCAACTAAACCCTTAACAGTCTATGGTTCTCTCTGGTCAAAGTTCTCCAGGGGTCCCTTTGTCTATGGATGCATCTCTGACTTGCAGACCTAGAGTTGAGCTTATTGGGGTCAGATCATGAGGACATTTTTTTCACCGTTATCCGAAGAACTTGTCTCTCTACCTGTGAAAATTCCAGAACTCTTGATGTCTCCTTTTCCCAACATTCAGGTGTCTCTAACTCTATCCATGCAGCTCGAGGTTTCATCCCTGTAGATGGGTCTTTGCTGTCAAGTCCCTGATACTATATGGAGTCTCCAAAGCTGACCTGAATGAACCAGAGCTCCAACATGCCAGGCTCCAAAATTACAATGCAGCCAGTGTGAACCTGTGGGTGGTGCACATTGAGACCCTGCCTCTTCAGCCTGGACCCAGAGCAGATTGGAAGAGAGCAGAGCAGGTGATGGTGTGTCTGTGGACCTGAGGTGCACGAGAGGGTCAGGTGTGATCCAGCTAGAGAATCAGGGAGGGTCTGGTTAGGCAAGGGAGAAGATGCAGAGATGAGGATTCCAGGTGCTGTGCCTTTTTCTCTAAAAGGCCAAGTCCCTTCAGTCCCCACACCCACCTGCAGAATACTGGGTCAGGTCCATGGCCACCATCAGGAGCAGGAGTGTGCAGGGTCCAGGGTTCCTCATCCTCTCTGATGAGTGGCGTTTCATTTGCAACCTGATGTGACTGATTCTGTTTGGCTTCTCATAGATTTTCCAAAGGTGGTGATGTAGACCTGATCGGGTGTGTCTTGGAAAGATCAATTCCTGGGTGTGGGAGATTTCTAGGGTACTGCTTCCCCACCTTGCACCAGTTCTACAACTTTGTATTCTGGCATCAGTGTCTAAGCACTTGTCTGTTCTCTAGAGAAGGTTACAATATCATTGAGTCCTAGCCCAGAGGCCGGTAAGTCAGTCATTGTCAAACATTTCAATGTTAGAATCTCTGTACATGCTCAGACATTGTGCTGACTGTGTTTGTGTGGATTATATCAATCCATAACTATCATGGTAGGAACTGGACATTTTGAGATTTTTGATTCAATGAAGATATTGATAACTATTTGTGTGTAAGCTGAATGAAAAGAGAAAGGACAATTTTCTGAAATGGAACATGCCATCCTAATATCATTTTGGATATTTAACATTTCTGGGAATCTTTATTTTCATCTTCCCCACCACAAATCAGGATTTTTTTATATTTCTTTTAGCACTATTTTGTTTTTTTTGTTTTTGTTTTTTAATTTGGAACACAGAAAAATGCAGTTGTACAGATATATATTCGGAGAAACCATTTTAAGACTCACATTTATTTGTATGTATTTTTGTGTGTCTCTGTGTGTATACAACACACAGGTATTCATAGATTCGAGAAGAGATTGTGGGAAACCCTGGATCTGGTGTTAAGGAACATGTGACCTGCCTGACACAAGTGCTGGGAAATCAACTGTGGTCATCTGCAAGAGCAGCAAGGGCCTTTCATATTAGTTTTCTTTTGAAACAGTATCTCAGTATGTAGCCTGGCTGGCCTGGAAGTGGCTATGTAATCCAGGTTGGCATAGCACTCAGACATCCTTGCTACTTCCTCCAAAATGCTTGGAATAAAAGGTATTTACCCACCAAGTGGGCTAATTGTAAATTTTTCTCATTGATAAATCACTAAATGGGCACAGGTGTTACTTCCTCAAGGTTGTTCACACCGAAGGCATCAAACATCATTGATTTTTTTCATTATTGGCTGCATTTACATCCAGAGGAGAATTTTTCACACTGAATGGATGCTAGGTTAATGAATGTTCTTTTAAAGTACGGTGTTCTTCAACCAGGTACTTTATGTACAATTGTCAAAAAGTCAGTTATTAATATGGCCACATATTTTCCATAGAAAACTTTGGAAGCATTAAGAAGCCCTTTATTTGACTGTGATGAATTCATGTACTCAAAATCATTAATTCTGTCTTGGCAGCTTAGATATTATCTTTGTTGTAGTCAACTGGGTAAGAGATCAGTTGCTGATGAATGGACTTTTAAAATTTTTGTGTTGTAGGAGGAACAATACATTTCTAACCATATTGCCAAGGAGTTCAGGCTGGGCCGGAAGAAGAGCTCTACCAGCCCTGTGTGGCAGCAGATGCAGGTTCAAAATTTTGGAGAAATAGGTGTTACTTAGGCAGGTCTTTTATTCAGCTATGTGTAATGAGACCCATTTTCTGTAAATGAGGAGAGTTTAGACTGGCTGCTGTAGAGTTCTGTGAAGTTTGCAAGAACCTCTGTTCATGTCACTTGCAGTGATGTGATTCTGAGTTCAGTCCTGGCTGGTTGCAATTCAGTCCTGGTTGGAGGCTCTGGGGTCAGGGCTGGAAATCCTGCTTTGAGATGTCAGGTTGCAGCACTCTGCAGGCTATGATTTGCCTGGAGGGGAGGATTTCCTTTTGGGAGTCTTGGAACAAGCTTGAGCAATTCCCTAGTGAGCACCTGTTTTGTTTTCTGATCTCTTATTAATGGCCTTCCCACTGCTGCTGGCACATGTGCCTCAGTGGATTATCCAAAGCAGTGGTTTTCAACCTTCTTAATGCTGGAACCCTTTAATACAGTTCCTCATGTAATGTGACCCCGAGACCATCAAATTACCTTTTTTGCCACTTCATAACTGTCATTTGTATTTTAATATCAATGTAAGTATTAGTGGATACATAGGTTTTCCAAGGCAGTTGCTGATTTCTGGTTTAGAACCACTGATCTAAAGGCAGTGATTAGGCCATTATTGAGAATTAGATTATAGTTAATTGTGTAAATCGATGGAATCCTTATTTCTATTTGATTCTGTTACATTGACATGGAATTCATGAACTTGAGGCTATTAGTGTGTGTCTTCATAGCAATAGAAAACCTAAGTCAGTGTAAAATATTATTTAATACTAAAAATTCTCTCTAACAGACTTCTAATGTATCAGGGAATGGTTTTGTATGCCTGTAACACTTGTCATTGAGAAGCAAAGGAGTTCAAGCCTTCCTGACCTAGAGGGGATTCATTTCTTAAAGAGCAGAAAAACCAACAAGAATTCACATTGCAATTAAATACTTCCTGTCTACAAATCTCATCTAAAATACTGCAATCTTTTCTCCACACACATAAGTAGACACGCTTTGGATTGTTTCAGGTGAACTAGCTGTACTGGCACATTGGCAGGAGGATCAGGATTTCAAGACCACAGAGATCCATGTTAGAGGGGAAGACAGAGGGTCACTCTGATAGAATGTCCAGAGAATGAATTGGGGAAATTTAGACAACAGCTCTCAGAGGAGGTGAGCCATACCTAGAAATCTCTAGTTTATTTGCAATGAAATAAAGGAAATGATACAGAGCTGACCAGGGAAGATTCCTCCTGTCCTGTACTTTAGCATAACCCTCATGTTAGGATCCTGCAGATGAACTTGGTGGGTAGGCAGCAGTCACTGTCTTCCTTTTTCTTCTTCCTTGTTTTGAGAACAGGAGAGTGTACCTTCCTCAATGAAGCACCGAGCACAGTTCTAACTCACTGTAGAAGCTTTAAACAAAGCTGGATGGGGTCGGGACACTCGGCAACACATAGAAAAATCTGCCAGGATTAAGCCAGGGTGGCTCGGATAGAAACTATCAGAAGAAGTGTGTGATGGCCAAGAATCATGTACCTTATTAGCAAAGTAGAAAAGGAAACATTAGAAAGCAGAAGGGAAAAGTCCAGAATTCATAAAGGGGGGGACTGTGGGCCTAGGGAGCACCCTCACTGAATAGAAGTGACCAGAGCTATGGTAAAGAGAGAAGGCCCTGAAAAATTCCATTGTGCACTCAGTAACAGATATTTTAATTCAGGAGATAGGGAAAAATTATCCAAATGTTGCAAGTAGACACAACAGGAGGGATAGTGGAAAACACTCTCCACTCTGTACCCATCCAGAACAGTTTTTTTCAAAGACCTCTACTGAGCTGGTGGTTTTTTAGCCCCAGACCCTCCAGTAACCACACTCTCAGGACAGTCAGAGCATTGGAATATATGCTCAAACCTGGCAGGATCACATACACAGGAAGGAAGTAGCTTTAAATCAGACCATGTAGAATTCAGTGTGGAAGAAACCTGTCAGGCCAGGAGTCTTCACAGACCATGGACATGGGTTCCAAGACTGTGCTGCCTAAATGGCAGGAAGATCCTTACAGAGGTCAGGACATGTTTCAAAATGAGACTGCAGAAGCCATGCCTAGAGTATGAGGAGCATCTGAATTCAAACTCATCGGATATGCCTAGTGGTGGGATCACTATCTTCTGTGGTGTCAAACTGTGAGGGGTTGCCCAGGGGTGCAGTAGACATCTGGAAACCCAGGAAGGACTCCCAAGTTCATCAAGGATGCAACCAGCATTCGACTATATTCAGTGAGACTATATTCAGCCTTTATATCCCACAGGGCTGCCTGTCTCTCCAGGACATCTAAAGTTCCTCAATTTCTTTTTTTTTTCTTTTTTCTTTTATTAGATATTGTCTTCATTTACATTTCAAATGCTATCCCAATAGTCCCCTATACCCTCCCACCTCCTTGCTCCTGAACATACCCACTCCTGCTTCCTGGCACTAGCATTCCCCTGTATTGGGGCACATAATCTTCGTAAGACCAAGGGCCTCTCCTTCCAATGATGGTTCTACCAGGCTGCTTTCTTGTCACAGCAGGTAATATATTCAATGCCAAGAATGCAGGTTCTACCAGGACATCACACTTTATTTTCTGTATCAGATTTTACTCATGCTAAATACATGAATCAGTCACCTACTATGGTAAGAAATATTAAAACACTAGAAACATGTATATCCTCAATAAAGAAGGGTGACATTGTAGTTCAATGAAAAGAAAAATTTAGTCAGTGATGGAGATTGCTAAGCCAGCCTCTGCTGAGAGACAGAGAGATGGCTGGGAAACAGACACAAGTTAGTGTAGGGAGAGCTCAGTGCTGTGGCCTGTCCTGGAGACATTCCTGCAGCAAGTCCCAGGGCCTCCTCTATATCTGGGACACAGCAACGAGCCTCTGGCAAAAAATTTAATCTAAGCAACAGCTGTCCTCATGCCCATTTTATTCTGCAGGGAAGGAGCTACTGAGGTACAGGAAGTCTTTCTCATTCTGTATGACCATTGCTTTCCATTTCACACCCTGCCCTGCAACAGCTACAGAGCTAGGGAAGCTACTCCATGCCACAGATGCCAACTGTGTCATCAAGGTAAGGTCTGACCTAATAGAAGATGTTCCTGTGAACATAGAAGTGGGCAAAAGGTGCTGCAACTACATAAGACCCAAGAAATGGATACAGGTAAGAAAGCTTGGGCCATTAATCTTTCAGACATTAAATGGTGGACATAACATGGGTCTTTGATAATTTTAAAATGTTCCCAATGAATGTGTAGAGTTTTGCGCTGGATGTTTGTGTCTTGAAGCTGTTTGGAATGTCAATGTGGTGTCACAGAAGGGCACAGGAGAAATTTTGTGTAGATATCATCAGATATCTGTGTGTTGTACATTATCGTTCTCACTTCCTGCCACTTGTACACTTGGCCTCCTATGGACATGGTATGCATAGCCACCGACCAAGCAGCCAACTCTATCCTGAACTTCTTGATTCTCTTAGGATCTGTGCAGTCTCTATTCGCCAGAAGCTATGGATTACTGAAGGAGGCCTCGGCACACCAGTTTAAGACCATGACATAAGTGTAGGCAAGGAAACCCCAGATCAGCAAGAGGATGATCATACCAGGGAGTTTTGTAGGACTTTGTTTTCTTCTTCCTTCCTTGATTCTGTCAGGCAGATAAGAATCTGGGCTAGGAATCAGATGGATGTTGTCAACAGGACAGGTATGGGGACCAGGGTAAGAAACTTGTTCCAAGACACTGCTCCTAGGATATCAAGGACCAGAGCTGAATCTGCAGTAAGGAAGCAAGGCCCTAGAAATTTGTCCCCTATAGTAAATCTTTTAATGACCCTTCATGTCTCCGTATGCCCCAGTGGGTACTTTAAGCAAAGTCAATCAGCTTTTTCCAGAAGCTCAAAAGTGTATTGTGAATGAAAATCATTCTGGCCTGAATCTGTACCATCATTTAGGAGGAAGACTTTGTTACCTCCAGCCTTCCTCTTGCTGCTGGCAGCCATGCTGGCCTGCTCTCTGACTCTGGCAAATGAGTATTGGTACTTAAATAAAGAATCTCATTCTGAAGCCACAAGGATGCTGTGCAGCACTCCCACAGACAAAGGAAGCCTAGCCTAGGCCCTGTCCCTTCCAGCAACTCCTGGCTTCCTCTTTAGGCTCCCTGTGCCTGGATAATTTTGTGCACTGTGTAGTCAAATTCTGATTTCTGTACTCAGATACCTGGTTGTAGCCCAGACTTTGGCATTGTCACTATTATGAAGTATCACCTGACTCAGTATTTTATAAAATTTTTTTCATCATGTTATTCATGGACAATAATCTTAGAACTGAACACCCAATAGCTGGGCAGGAGAGAAAAAGGTTGAATAATTGGGCCAAGAATGAGGGCTTAAGGGGTGAAATGGGAATATAGATAAAGAAGCAGGGAAGAGCTGGGCTAAGATGGCAAGTAACAGGCCACATGGCTGAGAAAGCGCCTAGTCCAGCATTCCAGGATTAGAATAGCTTAGAATTTGCCCAGCTATTGTACCTAAAGTTATTAATAATTATAAAGGTCTTCATGTCAGTATTCAGAGCAAGGGAAGGCCCATAAAACTGATACTTTTTAAAATTTACAATTGACTTTCTTGATAATTTTTATTTAAATGTGTGAATACTTAAACATTTAAGGTCTTGGTCAAACCTTGACCTCCTTTAGAAATAACATTTATGGACACAGTACATATGCCATGTACAATGCTCTCCCATGGATATAGAGGCAGCAGACATCAAATGATCCAATGATGTTGCAAGTATACAGGGAAAACAACCTTGCAGAAGTGCCACATGTGGAAATTTAGTAATGCATCAAAATGCAAAACTCTACAAGGGGCCCAGTGCAGTGGATCCTGCTTGGGCATTTTGTCATTATGCATGTCACTGTACCCTAATCTCTCCAGAAAGGAGGTTGGGGGTCCCAGTAGACAGGAGTCATAGAGTGTTTTGAATAGCCATGTGGATACTAGGAATCCCACACAGTTTCCCTGGAAGACCAGCCAATGCTCTTACCTGTTGAGATATACTTCTCTAGCCCAGACCTTTTGCCATTAAGCTGAGCATTGAGAAGGCAGATGCAAAGGGATCTTGGTGCTCCAGACTGTTTTAGTCAGGGTTTCTATTCCTGCACAAACATCATGACCAA
>NW_018393879.1:0-22598 GCF_900095145.1 Mus pahari | reverse complement strand
TATGGTTTGATAAAATCCACATAAGCAGAATTACATTGAGGTCCATTCACATTCTAAGTGTGTAGAGATCCTGAGATAAAAGATTGAGAATTCCTGACTTATTGTCCCCCAAGCTGGACTCAGAAGGATGCTGTCAACAGAACCAGCAAAAGCATTTACAGTAAGCATGCTGTCCCCAGACACTGATTCCAGGATACCAGGCCACAGAGGTGGGTCTCAGGTGGAAAACAGGACTCTAGAGATGCAAAGCCCATGAGTTCATCTTTCCATTACACACCCACCTGTCCCTCTCACTACCATAGACAAGTATAGGAAGGGCAAGCAGCCTACCTGATGTCAGGAGTATGAAATGAAATGGGAAATGTCCGCAGTCATCCTCTACTCATCATTCAAGTTGAGTCTCAACCAAAGATTCTCTGTATTGGATTGGAGTGGTGGGTGGTGAATCCTTGACTGTATCAGAGTGGAGAAGGTGAGCTGAGGACAAGCAAGGAAACATACAGTCATCTCTGCTTTTTCCTTTTATTGAATGTAGATTTTTTTCTCTCAACGTATATCCTGATAAGGTTATTTGCTCCCTCCACTCCTCTGAGTTCCTCCCCATATCTCCTCCCTTCTGGATCCACTCACCTTTTATCTGTCTTTAGAAAACAAAAAGGTTTCTTAGTGATAATGATACAGTAAATAAGATATCACTGCTGTGGTCTCTGAGACAACCATGGTAAGCAGAGTGATGATCTGTGGGACACAAGGTGGTAGTTTGGTTTAAAAAAATTAAGAGGCCAGTGTTGGTTCAAACTTAAAGAGTCTGACACCAATTAGTTTATTTTAAGCATATCTAAACACAAAATTTGGTAAAAAATTTCTGGTGACATTTACTCAGTCATCTGTGCACAAAGAGCTTAAGGTATGACTGTTGGGGTTCAGGAGTTGCCCACAAGCCACATGGAAACCAATCTCAGTGAGAAAGTGATGATCTATGGATATATATCCTAATACTTATCAATCAGAGCCACAACTCTGTACTGAGCTATGATGATGAACATTTCTCAGGGCCAGCTTATAAAGGAAAAACCACAGTGAGCTCAAGTACAAGTACGGGATGTGCTACCCAGTGGTCGGCTCTGACTCAACCTATATTGCCAAGTAGACAGAACAGTTCTAAATGACCATTATTTTAATTGGTCCTCAGTGGATCTTAGAATCTTATGTATTAGGTTTCCATNCTACCCCAATATAGCCCTTAATTTTAGCTGTCTCTCCATGTATTCCCTTCTTCACCCCCTCTCCCTTCCACCTCCCCACTAGATCCTCTTATTCCAGCATCCCATCTATCCATAACGATTTATTTTGCATCCAGTAACTATTTGCCACCACCCCTATTTCCTTAGTCTATTGAAGTATAAACTCTAAGGTTCTTTGGGAAGCCATTTGTGTCTGATGGTGTTTTTCTGGGGCAAACATGTGAAGAAACATTTCACTGAAGCAGATACAGGTGAAAAAATATTCTGCTAAAGCAAGCACATAAAAGAAGATGTGATGGATTCTTTGCTAATTACATCCATGCATTGATCCGCCTTACGTTTTGTAGTTGAACTCCTTTTGTCAGGACTTCATAGAGAGATATGTACCAAAAAATCTTTTCCTGGTATGTTGATGGCTTCTTGCTGCTTCTGTGTACTCAGGCCAATTTGCAGATAGATGTCAGCTGAGAGAGTCTCACTGCTCAGTTAAGACAGGCAGTGAGGGAAGATCCATGGAGGATATATGATGCTTGGAGTGAGTATAAATAGGACTCAATGGACTGTGACAGGAGTTTGGCTGCTTGTGGACGTTGTACATCGTGGTGCGGAGCCTAGTGCGCACCACGATGTACAACGTCCACAAGAGTAGGCATTGAAAAAATTAAAGTTATACTCTATCACCTGTTTTATAGATCTTAGACATTCTGACAGGNGTATGATAAAATGTCAAAGTAGTTTTGTTTTGCATTTCCCTGAGTCTAAGAATGTTCAATTGTACCTATTTTCTGACACACCAAAAGAAGGCATCAGATCTCATTACAGGTGGTTGTGAGGCACAATGTGGTTGCTGGCAATTGAACTCATGAAGTCTGGAAGAGCAGTCAGTGCTCTTCAGCACCGAGCAATCTTTCTAGCATCATTATGCAAAGTCTTAACTGCACGCTTAAGGTAACCATATGTTCATGTCACCATAAGTCTAGATGTCAGAATTTAAACAATCTTTGAAATATATCAATGTCTCTTTAATTTACTGATTACAAAGCAAAAGATCCAAAGTACTTCATGATCAGTGTAGCAATACCATCATATTTCTATATTTATAGAATTGTGATCTCCCTCCAATTCTTTGTTTGATAAAAGGTCCAGATATTGCTCCCATTGTGTGAGAAAATATTTATACTGCATCTAAGCTTCAGAAAGGATCCTGAGGCCTCAGTGAGCTGTTCTTTGCCAGAAGACTCTGAGGCTTGTCCAGTAGATGGCAGTAGAGCAGCATGAANGGAAAGCATGGGCTTTCTGAGTCTTGTAGGCTCCTTGTCAGGTGCCTGCAAAATGAGCATCCAGTATCTGCTCCCATAGCACCAGAAGCAGATGCAGAACCCAGTGTCTGCAGTACACTGCAACCCCAACAAACAGCAGCTTCACTCTGGAGTAGCCTGCTGTGAACAGGTTTTGGTTGGACTCTACCATAGCAAAAGCACTCCCTTTATGTCCTTTTTATCCTCTTCTTAGCAAGGCACATGTCAATCAATCAATCTACCTACCTATCAAAATGTCAATCAATCAATCAATCAATCAATCAACCATAGCTCCTCTTGTTTCTCATTGACAATCTGTGATGGTTAATCTTCATAGTCAAGGTATGTGGATTTAGGGTCATCTGAAAGACAAATCTTTGGGCATGCCTTCAAAGGGATTTGATGAGAAGTTTAAGGTGGTGATATAATTCTAGACTGTAGCCCTAGACTAAATACCAGGGGGCAGGGGGGAGCCAGGTGAGCACTGCATTCCTGGCTCTCAGTTTCCTGATTGGCCAAGACCAGAACTAGCAGCCTCACAAACTGCTGCCAGAGACACGCTATAATGAAGTGGAAACATAGGGATTCTTTGGAAAATCTTTGTGTTTGCAGATGCTGTTTTGGTGGGGTAATCACATTAAAGAATACTTTCCTGGAGCAGATATTAGTAAAAATATGATTTGCTAAAGCAGACATGTGAAGGAACATTTTGCTAAAGCAGACACAGGAGAAAGGGTGTTTTTCTAGAGTGAACATGTGAAAGGACTTGTGATGAAGGATTCTTCACTCATTCCAGGCATATATTGATTCATCTTACATATGTTGTAGAGCTCCTTTCTTCTGTCAGGACTCTATAAAGAGAAATGCACCAAAAACTTCTAGTGGTGTGCTGGCAACTTCTTGTTGTATCCTTGGACTCCAGATGATTGGCAGAGTGATGTCAGCTGGTAAACACTAACATGGAGTTATGCTAATTCAGACTCATGTGCTGAGGTAAGACACCTGATGGTTGGAGGGAGTATAAATAGGACTCAATGGACTCTGAGAGGGACTTGCCTGTAGAACTAGTTTTGCAACACTTCTTGATCTTCAGTTTGTTGAGAGCTTCTAGTGTTCCTGGTTGTCCTAATCTCTCCTGCTGACTCAAGTCAATTTGGCTGACTCCTGGCTGTTCCTGCAAGGTGTGCCACCACTGCTGATTGGTGTTTGGTATCTGGACATAATCAAAGTGAACTTCTGGTAGATTTCTGAAGTATTTGCAAGCTTCTGGTAAAAAAAGATGGAACTAAGCAAAGCTGGCCTCAAGCCCATTGTATTATTCAGGGAGGGAGGTACTGATGTACAGGGAGTCTTTCTCATTCTGTATGACCATTGCTTCCCATTTCACACCCTGCCATGCAACAGCTACAGAGCTTAGGAAGCTACCCCATGCCACAGATGCAAACTGGGGCACCAAGATAAGATCAGACCTAGTAGAAGATGCCCCTGTGAACACAGAAGTGGGAAAAGGATGCTGCAACTACATAGGACTCAAGAAATGGGTAAGGGTAAAAAGCCTGGGACTTTAACCTCTGAGATATTAAATGGTGGCAATAATGTGGGTGCTTGAAATTTTTAAAAGGTTCCCAGNTACAGGTAGGTACAGAGTTTTGGGCTGTGTATTTGTGTCTTGAGGATCTTTGGAATGTCAGTGTGGCATCACAGAGGAACACAGGAGAAAGTTTGAGTGGATTCATAAGAGATCAGTCAGTAGTGCATTATCTTTTTCACTTCTTGCCACTTGTACACTTGCCATCCTATAAACATGGCCACTGGCAAAGCAGCCAACTCCACCCTAAAGTTCTTGATCCTCTTAGGATGTGTGTGGTCTCTGATAATCAGAAAGCTGCACATTAGTTCAACTGGATTCTGCACACCAGTCAAAGACCATGGTATGACTAGGCAATGAAACCAAAGATCAGTAACAGAGATGGATATGTCAGAGAGAAATGTAGGCCTTTGTTTTCTTTTCCTTCCTTGATTCTGGCACCTGGATCAGCATCTGGGCTAGGACTCAGCTGGATGATGTCAGCAGGATAGGTATGGTAATCAGGGTAAACTTGTTGCAAGATAGTGCTCCTATGATATCTGGGACTAGAGCTGAATCTGCAGTCAGGAAGTCAGGCTATGGAGGTTTGTCCCCCACAATTAATCTTTTCATGACCCCTCAGGTCTCTGTACCTCCCACTGGGTATCTCAGAGAAGCCAATCAGTCTCTTCCAGAAGCNCAGAAATGTATTGCGAATGGAAATCTTTCTGGACTAAATCTGTACCATCATTCAGGAGGAAGACTTTGTTACCTCCAGCACGTCTCTTGCTGCTGGCAGCCATGCTGGCCTGAACTCTGCCTCTGGCAAGTGAGTAGTAGAACTGAGAGAAAGAATCTCATTCTGTACCCAAAAAGATGCTGTGCATCACTACCACAGGACAGGGAAACCTAGTCTAGGACCTGTCCCTTCCAGCAACTCCTGGCTTCCCTTTTAGGCACCCTATGCCTGGCTTCCTGCACCATCCAGGTCCAGAGCTGGGCTCCCTGTTCACCACCCCCCCCCAGCCTAGAGAACTTTCTCAGGTGCCAGGCAGAGGGCAGGGTCCCATTGCATGTTGGTTTCAGGCTCCTATGAGCTGTGTTATTTCTATGCCTTATCTTCTGAAGCTGGCCTCCTAGAGTCTGGGGTCCAGTTCATTGTTGGGTTATATGTAAGACATGCAGATTGTGGGAAACAATAGAGATCTTGTACTTACTCTGCCACTACAGGTTGAGCAGAGATGGTGAATGCCACTAGATAGATAACAATAGACTAGCAAAACAGGAGTATCTGAAAAATGGCTTTGGCCCTTGATGTGGCTGAGTCCTTAAGGGAGAATATTTTCCATAATTTCTCCTGTTGCGTTTATTTTCATCATTTCTATCTTTTTATCCCTTCCCTTCTTCATCAATTAATAAATATTATTCATTTTTATTATGTATATTCCCCTTTCCTTCCCTGTATGTATGTCTAAGCACCATGATATTATCTGGTGGCTTTGGAGATCAGAAAATGGGTTCATATCCCCTGTGTTTAGATTTAGATGGTTTTATGTTGATGTGCAGGAGATAGGAATTGAAGGCTAGTCTCCTGGAAGATTAGTCAGTGTTCTTTATCACTGGGCCATCTGTACAGCCCCCATTTCCCCCAAATCATTCTTCCTGAAAACCTATACCAGTATTCTGGAGTTCTTTGTCTTAAACAGATCTCTGGCAATTACTTCTCACAGGATGTTTACTTTATATAAACACTAATCTCCATTTATGAAATGAACACTTTTTTATGTTCTTTTTGTATCATTTCCTAAATTGCTAATATATTTAGAGATGTCTGTATATCATTTCTAATTCAGACAGCTATTACTGAAGTTGCAGAGACTTTTGTATTGCACATTTTACTGGACTATCTTTGAATGAATGTGGCTGCCCTTGCATTTGGAGCATAGATATTCAGGATTGAGAGTTCATCTTGGAAGATTTTACCTTTGATGAGTATGAAGTGCCCCTCCTTATCTTTTCTGATAACTTTGGTTTGGAAGTCGAGTTTATCCGACATTAGGATGGCTATTCCAGCTTGTTTCTTCAGACTGTTTGCTTGAAAAATTGTTTTCCAGCCTTTTACTCTGAGTTATTGTCTGTCTTTTCCCCTGAGATGAGTTTCCTGTAAGCAGCAAAATGTTGGGTTCTGTTTGTAGAGCCAATCTATTAGTCTATGCCTCTTTATTGGGGAATTGAGTCTATTGATATTAAGAGATATTAAGGAAAAGTAATTGTTGCTTCCTGTCATTTTTGTTGTTAGAGTTGGCTTCCTGTTCTTGTGTCTGTCTTCTTTTAGGTTTCTTGAAGGTTGCTCATATGTCTAGAGACAGAAACTGGATCTTTTCCAGAAGGTGTGTTGTTTCTGCAGGCTGCCCTCTCCCGGCAACTCACCGGAGCAAAGATGGCAAAGATGGCTCTCTTACCATCTCAGACAATGAGAATCCTCCCGGGCGGATACCTCTCCTCTGGTGGAAAAGGTGCCAGATGTCTGGAGCCCGAAAGGGAGTCTGTCCCAGCTGCTGTGTCACTTCTGCAGGCTGCCCTTTCCCTAGCAATATACCTGAGCAAAGATGGCTCTCCTACCAGCTCAGGCCTTGAGATCCCTCCCGGGCAGACACCGGTTGATAATTTTTAAATATTTCCAATGAATGTACAGAGTTTTGAGCTGCATGTTTTTGTCGTGAAGCTGTTTGGAATGTCAATGTGATGTCATAGAGGGACACAGGAGAAATTTCGAGTGGATATCATCAGAGATCTCTGAGTAGTACATTATCTTTCACACTTCCTATCACTTGTATACTTGGCCTCCTATGGACATGGTATGCATAACCACCAACAGAGCAGCCAACTCTATTCTGATTTTCTTGATCTTAGAATCTGTGTGGTCTCTGATCACCAGAAAGCTATCGATTCATGAAGGAGGCCTTGGTTCACCAGTTAAAGACCATGGCATAAGAGTAGGCAAGGAAACCCCATGTCAGCTAGAGGATAATCATACCAGGGAATTTGTAGGATTTTTTCTTCTTTTTTTTTCCTTGATTATGTCAGCCAGACCAGCATCTAGGCTTGGAATCAGATGAATAATGTAAACAGGACAGGTATGGGGGTCAGGGTAAGAAACTTGTCCCAAGACACTGGTCCTAGGATATCAGGGACCAGAGCTGAATCTGCAGTCAGGAATCAAGGCTCTGGAAGTTTGTTCCCTACAGTAAATCATGACCTTTCAGTTCTCTGTATCTCCCAGTGGGTACTCTAAGCAAAGTCAATCAGTATCTTCCAGAAACTCAGAAATGTATTGTGAATGAAAATCATTCTGAACTAAATCTGTACCATCATTTAGGAGGAAGACTTTATTACCACCAACCCATCTCTTGCTGCTGGCAACTTATGCTGTCCTGAACTCTCTCTCTGGCAAGTGAGCATTGGAACTGAGAGAAAGAATCTCTCATTCTGAAGCCACCAGGATGTTGTGCAGCATCACCACAGGCAAGGGTAGCCTAGCCTTGGCTCTGTCCCCTCCAACAACTCCAGGCTTCCCCTTTAGGCTCCCTGTGCCCAGCTTTCTTCATCATCCTGGTCAAGAGCTGTGCTTCCTGTTCACCTCCCAGCCTAGTGAACTGTCTCAGGTGCCAGGAGGAGGGCAGAGTCCCATTGCATGTTGGTTTCAGGCTCCTATGAGCTGTTTTATTTCTATGCACTTTCTTTTGAGGCTGGTCTTCTGGAGTCCTGGGTCCAATTCATTGTTTTGTTATATGTAAGACTTAAAGATTTTGGGAAACAATAAAGATCTTGGACTTACTCTGCTACTACAGATTGAGCAGAGATGGTTAGTGTCACTAGCTAGATAACAATAGACTAGCTAAAAATGATTTTGGCCCCTGATCTGGCTGAGTCCTTAAGGACGAATATTTTCCATAATCTCTCTGGTTCTGGTTATTTTCAATGCTTCTATCTTTATCTCCTTTCCCTTTCTTCTACATTAATTAATATTATTCATTTTTATTATGTGTATGACTTTTTCCCCTGCATGTATGACTAAGCACCATGATGGTATCTGGTGGCTGTGGAGATCAGCAAATGGGTTCAGATGCCCTGTGTTTTGGATTTAGATGGTGTATGTTGTTGTGTATGTGTTAGGAATTGAAGGATAGTCTTCTCAAACAGCAGTCAGTGGTCTTTATCAATGGAACATCTGTCCGGCCCCCAGATCACCCATATAATTCTTCATGAAAACCTGTAGCAGTATTCTCGAGTTCTGTCTTAAACAGGCTTCTGGCCAATACTTCTCACAGAATGGTACTTTATAGATACACTAATCTCCATTTATGAAATGAGAACTTCCTTTTGTTCTGGTTTGTGTACTTTCCTACTTAACTTTACTAATATATTTAGAGATGTCTGTAGATCATTTCTAATTCAGACACCTATTACTGAAGTTGCAGAGACTTTTCTGTTGGCCATTTTACTGGGCTATCCTTGTCTGTTATGTTGTCCTCTATCTTTAGGAAGTGGGCACCCATGCCTCCTCTGTGTTTGTTTTCTGTATCTACATGGTATGAGGCCCATCTTCAATACTTAATATGAGTCTGTGGTCTTTCTCCTCAGGTTGTCTCTAGTTCCTTACAGCAAAAGGAGTGTGTCTTTGATGGTCCCCAAAGCCCTGGACACTTGAGTATATACAACTTAATGTGGTCCTATCATCAGATGGTTTAGTGTCAAGGTCTGGTTTCTGACAACTGTAATGAGTAAAGATCTGACAAAAAAAGGAAGAGACAACTATAGTAAAATGTGGGAAAAAGAATTTATTAAATGTGATCATATTTGAAAGAGAAATGAGCCGGTTCTGAGACTCCCTCAGGTCGTCCAAGTTAATCTTTAGGACTTTGAGATGAGTTTTAGGGTTAAATATAAAATTAGGAGTCTCCTCCTGCCCCCTTTTATAGTTCTTCATCTTTTAAATATTTTACTTCATTTATAAACTTGAGATTTCTGGTCATCACTCACCTCTTCTGATGGTAGTTACATAATTTGCCCCAGGTTAATTTATGGATGTTCTTTCAGACTGTGCATGTGTGTCCTCCCATATCATTCATCACTGATGCTTGAACTCCTGATTTTCCTAACCCTCTCTTTCTTGTGCTGGCATTACAGGTGTATGCACTGGGAAAAATTCCTTCTTTGAATTTGTAAAGTATCTCCACTTATCCATGTCTATAAGAAATGGCAGGAATTTAGCAAGCAACAGAGAGAGGTAGTAAGTGTTCACTTTAAATTTCTATTTTTGTTCTATTTATTGTTGTGTTGTGGTTATTGTTGTATTGATGTAGGATATCATGTAGCTTCTCATGGTCTTGATCTTTTGGTATCTATGTCTATGTTAGAGGCATGAAATGACCATGTGCTGTTCCAAAATATAACTTTTGTAAATAAAATTTTAAATAACATTTTCTTTGGTAAAAAATAAAAGGTATTGAAGAGTTTTTTTTTTTTTTTGAGCAGCCTTAGCCTCCATTTTATGAAATCCATTCCTACCTAAGAGAATCAGTTGGAAAACATTAGATTTGTTTATACTGGGAATGAAAGTAATGGAGGATTATGGTAACCTACAAACATTTGGGTATGTCACCAGCTCTGGACTGCTGTCCACCAGGTCTGAATAGTGTAGCAGGAAACTACACACAAAAAAATCATTAAAATGAGGACTTCTCTAAAATAGAGCACCCCACTGCCATTGCCATTCAAAGCTTCTGGTTCTCCTCTTCTTGCACTCCTTTGGAATTTAATTAATGAATATTCTCAGGCTTCTCTATTGTACAATATGAATCAATCCATAGCCCACTAATCCCTCTCTATTCAGCTAACACAGCATTAAAAATCTCAGCAGTTAAAGAAATGCTTGTAATTCTGGATACTTGAATTTTTCACCATAAATTTAAAAACTTCTAACACTTAAAATTTTATGGGAAATTTGTGGTGATATTTACTGTTGGAGGATAATTTTGTGCACTGTGTATTCAAATTCTGATTTTTGTGCTTAGATACATGGTTGTAGCCCAGACTTTGGTATTGTCACTATTATGAAGTATCACCTGACTCAGTTTTTTATAAAATACTTTCTATCGTGTTCTTCATGGACAATAATCTTAGAACTGAACACACAATAGCTGGGCAGGAGTCAAAAAGGCTGCAATTTCAGGCCCAGAGTAATTGTGTAGTGAGGGGGTCAAATGGGGCTATAGATAAAGAAGCAAGGAAGAGTTTGGCTAAGATGGCAGGTAACAGGGCACATGGCTGAGAAGGGGCCTAGTCCAGCATTCCAGGGTTAGAATAGCTCAGAATTTTCCCAGCTATTGTACCTAAAATAGTTAATAAATATAAAGGTCTTTATGTCAATATTCAGTGCAAGGGAAAGCCTGTCTATAAAACTGACTTTTTTACAAGTTACAACTGACTTTATTGATCATTTTTATTTAAATCTGTGAATACTAAAACATTTAATGTTTTGGTAAAACCATAACATTCTTTACAGATAACATTTATGGACATAGTCTTTATGACATGTACAATGCTCTCCTATGGATGTAGATGCAGCAGACATCAAATGATCCGATGATGTCACAAGTCCACAGGGAAAACAACCTTGAAGAAGTGCCACATGTACAAATTTAGTAATGCATCAAAGGCAAACTCTACAAGAGTCCCAGTGGAATAGATCCTGCTTGGGCATTTTGTCATTATGCATGTCTCTGTACCCCAAGCTCTGTAGAAAAGAGGTTGGGATCCCAGGAGACTGGAGTCATAGAGAGCTGTGAGTAGTCATGTGGATACTTAGAATCCAACACAGTTTCCCTGGAAGACCAGCCAGTGCTCTTACCTGCTGATCTATCTCTCTAGCCCATATCTATTAAGCTCAGCACTGAGAAGGCAGACACAAAGGGGTCTTGGTGTTCCAGACCAACTTGATCTTCATAATAAGTCACAGGCTAGGGAAGTTTATATACCTATATCACATCCCCCCATATATTCTGATTATATTAATAAAATATGATTAGTTTATAAAGTAATTTAAATTTCTTAAAATATAATTTCATTATAACTATTGAATATGAAGAAATATGATCTCTTATGGCTGCTGAGATGGCTCAGCAATGAAAAGCACTTGCTATTTTTGCAAAGGACCAGGTTTGGATTTCCAGTAAAGACTTGCCAGCCACAACCTTTTCTAATAACACTTCCAGTATTTATGGTGACTCTTTTTCTTATACAGGCAACTGAATATTCTATTATTGCCCCCTGAAACACTCATAAACCTACACAGAGACAGGGACAGAGAAATAGACAGAGACAGGGACAAACAGATGTACACAATCACATAGAGATAGTGATAGAGACAGACTGAGACACACACACACAATACAGTAACAAAGATATATATATATATATATATATATATATATATATATATATATATCCTACATGATTTTGTTAAGGTGAATTTTTTAAAATTAAATAAATAGCTGTTTTAGAAGAAGAAACAACCCATTAACTGATGAAAAAGATAAAGATATTTGCCAGAATGTAAACACCAAAAAATAAAATGTGTATTCTATCCACCATAATTATGCCTTGAAAAATACTTTATTCTCCTTTAAAATATCATTCTTATAAGCAAGTAGTTACATTATCTTCAATAAGCCAAATGTCTCAAAGCTTTCGGTTCAAGGCGTGGTAAGTATGGCTTGATAAAATTTCCATAAGCAGAATTACATTGAGACTCATTCACGTTCTAAGTGTGTAGAGATCCTGTCATGAATGATTGGGAAGTGATGAGTTATAATCTGTCAGCTGGACTCAGAAAAATGTCGTCAACAGGACCATCACAATCATTTACAGTAAGCATCATGTCCCCAGACACTGCTTCCAGGATACTAGTCCACAGAGGTGGGTCTGAGGTGGAAAACAGGACTCTAGAGATGTAGCACTCAGGAGTTCATCTTTCTATTACACACCCACCTGTCCCTGTCACTTCCATAGATAAGTCTAGGAAGGGCAAGCAGCCTCCCTGATGTTAGGTGTATGAAATGAAATGGGAAATGTCCGCAGTCAAGCTCTACTCATCATTCAAGTTGAGTCTCAACCAAAGATTCTCTTTATAGGATTGGAGTGGTGGGTGGTGCATCCTTGACTGTATCAGAGTGGAGAAGGTGAGCTGAGAACAAGCAAGGAAACATGCAGTCATCTCTCTATGTTTTGCTTTTTCGTTCTCTTTAATTGTTGTGTCCATGTTGTCTACTCTTCTGCACCTGAGATTCTCTCTTCCATCTCTTATATTCTGTTGCTGATGCTTGCATCTATGGTTCCTGATTTCTCTCCTAGGTTTCCTATCTCGATATTTGTCTCCCTTTGGGTTTGTTGTTGTTGTTGTTGTTGTTTCTACTTCCCTTTTTAGATCTCGGATGGTTTTGTTCAATTCCATCACCTGTTTGGTTGTGTTTTCCTGTAATTCTTAAGGGATTTTTGTGTTTTCTCTTTAAGGGCTTCTACCTGTTTAGCAGTGTTCTCCTGTATTTCTTTTATTGAGTTATTAATGCCCTTCTTAAAATCTTCTATCACCATCATGAGATATGATTTTTAAATTCGAGTCTTGATTTTCGGGTGTGTTGTGGTATCCAGGACTCATTGTGGTGGGCATACTGGGTTCTGATGATGCCCAGTGTTCTTGGTTTCTGTTAGTAAGATTCTTACATTTGCCTTTTGTCATCTGGTAATCTCTGCTGTTATTGTTCTAGCTGTCTCTGGCTGGAGCTTGTTCCTTCTGTGATTCTGTTAGCTTCTGTCAGCACTCCTGGGAGTCCTATTCTCACCTTAGTCCCAGTGGTCAGAGCACTCTCCACAGGCAAGCTCTCCTCTTACATGGCACGTGTCCAGAAGTCTGGAGCTCTGATCCACCTCCCGAGTCCTGAGGTGAGAGCCCTCCCTGTAGGCCGACTTTCCTCTGGCAAGAAAGGTGCCCAGGGGTCTCTGGGTCTCAGCTCTGCCTCCTGGCTAGGGATGAAGGCCTGAAGGGACCCTGTTCAAGAAGCTCTATTGCTTCTGTGACCCACATGCTCTCCTGTGATCATGAGTTCCTGGGTGTGCTAGGGGTCCTTCGGCATGGAGTTTCCTGGAGAGTCCTCTGCAGCCCTCAAAGACCTCAGCTGGGTTCACGTGGAATATGATGGGGCTGGTTGGGTGGGATTCCTTTGTCCCTGTTCCTGCTGGTACAGGGTCCTCCTCAATTCTTTGGCACTGATGTTGCATTCCACTCACTGTGATCCCAAGGTCCTGGGTGTGCTAGGGGGTCCTGCAGCGTGGATAGTAGTCTGGAGTCCTTGGACACCTCCCCCAAGTTCAGGTGGAAGATGGCAGGGCTGACCCCTACTGGAATGGATCCCAGCCTATGTTCAGTTCCTTTGTCCCTGTTCTTGCTGGCACAATACCCTCTGCTATTCTTTGGAACTGATGTTGCATTCCATTCACCGGTGATCCTGAGGTGATCCTGAGGTCCTGTGGCATGGAGAGTACTCTGCAGCTTTTGGTGGCCTCCATCTGGTTCAGGTGGAAGATGCAGGGGCTGGCACCGACTGGATGGATTGGTGGCAAATATCCAGGGGAGGAAAGTGGATGAGGACATACAGTCAGGTAAGACATCCTGAGAAAGAGTGGAGATGCTGTGAACATAGCATCTGGAGAAGCTGAATATCTACTGTAAGAATGACTAGCAGGTATTGTGTATGCTGCTGCAGAGAAATGACCTGAGGTGACTGCTCCCAGCCTACTAGCTGCGAGGTGACTTAAGGATATCTGAAAATCCCAGAGCACTGGGACACTGAGAAAGCATACTTTCTCAGCAGAGAATCCTGATGTCTGCCAAGTAAACTTTGTGCCTGAGGAAGTGGCCTCCATGATCATTTTCTCATGAGACACTTTGTATTAGTTAATCTAGAAATAGCTGTGGACTATTTCTAGATTGGACTAATCTATTTGGAATAATATAGAAATCATAATAGCTTTGGACTGCTGACCAGTTTTTCAGTCTGCAAGAAGGTTTGGGTCACCTTGAACCCAGGTAAACTATTGCTTGAGAAACAGAATCTGTTAGAAGCTGTGGGAAATCTTTATTCTGCTTACCTATAAAAGATGCTGGAATATTCAGTAAAGCATGCAGTGGTTCATGGTTACTCTCTATCCCCTGTGTCCAGATTAGTGTGACCTAACTCAAGGGACCCAAACATACTAGTCATTGACAGTGTGTTAGGAGCTCAGGAATCATGCCACTGTTTTTCTGGAGAAGTCTGCATTACCTTAGAAAGTAAGAATCCACTTCAAACCTGGCTCTCTCCTTATATCCAAGAACTTCTAGGACACCTTTAGAATAAAATTTGGCCTGTAAATCATTTTTATTAAAGTATGGTTGACATGTGACAAGCTGCTCTAATTTATTTTATTAATTTGTTAATTGTATCAATGCCTCACTGGGCACCCCTGGATCACCTGGAACTTGCTCTGTAGACAAGGCTGAGATCATGATCACAGGGATCCTCCTGCCCCTACTTCTGACTCCCAAGTGCTAGGATTGAGGTACTTACCACTCTTAAAGTTAGGTTGTTTGCTATGGATTGTAATGCTCAATACAGGCCCCCAAGATAGGTTGCCGCCCTGGTGGATAGAACCTCTTGGACAAAGGAATCCTTACACAAACCAAGTGATGCTTTGTCACTTTGTTCCTTAATTTATAACTATTGATGAAATAAAACATACCAAAAGGCTGTAGTTGTGCAGCAGAGAGGTAGGCATTGTTTCAGTTCCTGAGATTGGGTTTGAGGAGAGAAGACAAGGGAAAGAAAGGAGAGAGAGAAGAAGGGAGAAGAAGACATCTTAAGGTGCGTAGATCATGAAAGCATGGTCCTGAGGGCCAAAAAACTTGGAGTAGGAGTGGCTCACATGGAACTTGGGAAGTCATATCTCTGGGCAATTGATTGGGAAGTAGACAAAATAGCATAGAAGGTTGATATCTTCCTAGCTCTAGTGCTTTTAAGGCTTATGATGAATATAAAGATTTTGTGTCTTTTATTTGGGAACTAAAGAATCAAAGGTGTTTAGAAACCTCTCAATTAATTTTAACCAACCTACATAGCCATACCTGGCTCGCTGTTCTATTCATTCACACAAATCAGTGAGATTATGTAAATATTGTGTACTAGGACAAGGTCTACCCCATCAAGGCCGTATTGAAACAATATGCTGCCAAGCCCTTTGCACAAGTGATACTATGTTAGAGGCACCATTCTGACCTAAGCATGGATACCCCCCAACACCTGCCAAAATTAGAGTGAAACCAAATCTATCATAGTCCATAGTTCTGGGAAAGTGCCTACTTATATTAATGCTACATTTTGGCTTCTGTAGCTCCATTCTTTGCTAACTGTTCTTGATAACTGAAGTGTGTCAACCAGGATTTGTATGTGAGTGTGTGTGTGTGTGTGTGTGTGTGTGTGTGTCTGTGCATAAAAAGACTTTTGACTATATCATTTGTGCAAGTTCTGTCTATGGCCATGCCCATACTTTCCTGATACAACTGAGATACAGTCTCTTATACTACAGAGAGCATCTCTTAGAGACCCCTGTCCTGATCAAAATTCATGAGGATCAGGGTTCACAGACACAGAGTCTGAAAAATAAGACAATATTAGTCAAGGTTCTCTGTAGAAACAGGACTTATGGAATAAATACATGTTTGTATATGTTATGTGTATATATATGCATGCATGTGTACTTTGCATATGTATGTATGAGTGTGTGCATGTCTATAAAGGGTATTTATTACAATGTCTAACAGGCTGTGGTCCATCTAGTCCAATAATCACTGTCTAGTTAAGGAAGGTATAGAATCTAGTAGATGTTTTTCAGTTCATGAGACTGGATGTCTCAGCTGGTATTGTCTATTAATCAGAATACTTAGGTAGACTCTAATGCTAGTGAAGGAATAGATTCCAGCCAGAGTGCAGAGGGGTGACAGACAAGAGCACAAAACATTTCTGCTTTCATGTTCTTTATAGGGGCTGCTACCATAAAGTATAGCTCAATTTAAAGGTGTATCTGTCCAATTCAGGAGATCCAGATTAAAAGTGTGTCTTCCACCCATGACAAAGATGATACTCCTAACCACCATCTATGTCCCCTGTGGACAGAACAAGCCTGAGGGGTTGCCTGCCCAGTGCCACCCAGAAGCAGGGCATAGAACTCCTGAGATGACCCCATATACCCAAAGGTACCACGTGTGACTAAGATAATCAAGTACATGGTGGAAAGATGGAAGAGAAAAAAAAGCAGAACTATGTGTACAAAATGAAGAGAGGCAGAACTGGTAACTTGAGAGTAGTGAGGAACAGCCTGATGTGAGTAGCTGGTGATGCCATCTATGACCATGGTGAGGTCCTAGCCCCTGTTGCTTTTTAGGGCCATGTCTAGATTCATGGCCCTACAGGAGAGGGGATATATTAGGATCAATAGCTAGTGGATATCCCTGGTCTGGGCTGCCACCGGGTGCCATGTTGATGTCTTAGGGTCCCGTGGATCTGGCCATTTTTACCTGGGCATAATGAGAGAGCTGGCCTAAATGCCTGAGAGCAGAAAAGCGGATCCTGAACTTTACCATCTGCAGTACTCTGTAGATCAGGCCACATACCTCTCCCAGGAAATACAGGTTACTTGTAGTTTGTTTAAAGGGGTTGTGGGTGAGCATGCCCCATGGGCATGAGTATGGGAAAGCTGGCTCTGCCACACATCTGCCATGCAGTGATGTGGTTGAGGGAAAGAGGCCCTCCCTTTATCCCTTGCCATCTATGGCAGGTGGGGAGAGCTGGCCCTGTTCCACACTAGCTGCAACTCTTGGCAAACTAGGCCCTGCACCTTGCATGGGCAATACAACAGAGCCCTGCTGGCATGGGTCCAGGTAAACCTGATCCAAGGGCATGAGAGCAAGGGAGCTAACTCTGTCTCTTGCTGGGTGAGCTAGCTTGGGACAGTAATGGAGAGCCCGTACTAAACGTGATGGTGCAGAACATCTGGCAGCTTAACTACCAACTCAGCTACCACCCAGGCCAAGAACCAGGGATTTGAGTTGGCCCACCCCATCATGAATCCCATCTATGAAGCATGTGAAGGGGTTGACCGACAGATCTCATGCTGCAGGATCTTCTTGACACAGGTCATCAACAGGGTAGACAAGAGGAGTCCTGGTGAAGATCCAGTATTGATATAGTAGAAGTCAGAGGTTTTGACCTAGACTAATGACTCATTCCAATGAAATATTGCAAATCAAGAAGTGTGGACAAATATACTGTGAGACACATTGTGATACACTAGAGTTTCTCCAATAAGCTTCTTTCCCTCTTTTTCTTTTAGGAGCAAGAGTTTGCAAGGAAAGAGGGTGGGTATGGAGGGACAGGCGATGAATGGGATTGTGGTGCATGTTGTGAAATTGAGAATGAATCAATCAAAATTTAAATAAAAGGTGTGTCTTTCCACCTCAAGATTAGTGAGGAAGAAGAAGGAGAAGGAAGAGACAGAGAAGAAGAAGAAGAAGAAGAAGAAGAAGAAGAAGAAGAAGAAGAAGAAGAAGAAGAAGAAGAAGAAGAAGAAGAACTACAACAACAACAACAACAACAACAACAACAACAACAACAATGGGAAGGGCAAGAACAACAATAAGAAACAAACAAGCAAACCCACTTCCCTCAGGTTTCAGCTAATTTATGATGTAATTTTGACAGTCATGAATAACTATCTTGATGACCCTGGGTCACTGAGTCCTACTTTTGTCCTCAGTTTACAGTTATTTGATGCTGTGTTTAGTGAAGTAAATATCTTAAAAATTGCACTTCCCAATACAATCAATATAAATTGATACAATACACATGAACATATTTATTATTGAGATCTACATAAGCCCTAAATATGTATGGGACATTTTTCCATGAACTGATTGAGAATTACTGACTTCTTGGCCACTGTGTTAGGACTCCCCAGGGCTTGTCAACAGGACAAGGAGGACATGGATCTGGCTAAAGAAACTAATGTCCAAATACTACTCCCAGGATTCTATGCCTAATATTTGGTCTGGCTGAAGAGGAAAGTTGTAGTGATTCATAGTTCCCTGAAGCTAATCTTTCTCTCATACAATACTTGTGTCTCTCACTCCTATTGGCAAGTGTTAGAAAACTATGTCGTGTAGTTCTGACTCAAAGAGTTAGGAAGATGGTTCAGTGGTTAAGAGCAGTTCCCAAGAATCTGAGTTTGCTTCTCAGCATGCTTAATAAGGAAGTTTACAACTGTCTGAAATGTGATCTCCTAGAGCTCCACTGCTTTCTTCTACCATCCAAGGGCATTGTATTCCTGTATAAAAATACTCATCTCCCATCTCTTCTTTCTTTATCTCCTTTACACATATTCACATATACATGGGAAGACATATACACAAGTCAAACACACACACACACACACACACACACACACACACACACAAACAATTATGGGGCAGAAAGATAGCTCAGTTGTTAGGACCACTTGGTACTTGTTATTTGTTAAGAGCACTGGTTGTTATTTCCAGGGGACATATGCTTGGTTTCTAATGTCTCCATGATAGTTCACAACTGTCTGTGACCCCAGGTACAGGGGACTGGAGGCCCTCCTCTGACACCCATGCGCACTAGGCATACAAGTGTTACAGAGACATACATGTAGATAAAACAACCTCAAAAAATAAAACAAACCACTCTGTGGATCTTCAGACAGTGAAGGGGAAGGATTGTAGATGATATGCAAAGTAACCCAGTAGCTTAGTGATAGACCTCCTGGCCAACATTGATTTAGAGAATCCTTTGTGGCCAGTAGGTACACTGGCTGTCTCTATTTGATGTAGGGTATACAGCTCCATGCTGCATGTGTAAGAACTTCTGTTTAGAAATTGTAGGACAATTTTAATCCAGCAACATGGATGCTCTGGCAAGGTTGGAGTTTGTCAAAAGACCCTCACTTACAAAGACCACAATTGCTGCAAGCAAATGAGGATTTTTATTATTCCAACATGTTGGGGACTCCCTTCTCAGCACGCAGATCAGAGGAGATACCCAGAACAAAAAAAGAACACACTTTTTATACCCTTGTAAGGGGCAGATTTGAACAACAGGGTTCTCATTGGTGTAGCAAGTAACCCTTTCAGGCATTGGTTGGTTTGTATAGTGACTAAATTACCTTTTGGCCTAGTCCCTCACTTTGCTTGCCCCTATGGTGGTTTATTACGATTTGCTCAGCAAAGTAATAGTACATTTTGAATATATGGGTCAGTCACAGCTATTAATGTCACAGGGAATCCTAGAAAGGTGTGGGCGGTTTTTGCTTTTTAGTCAGAATTCAGTATGGGGTGGCAGGCAGGAGAACTGCTAATCTTGTTATGGTTATTTCTCTGAGAACAGTTAGTATTATTTTGGCAGTTGCAAAATTAGTCATTTTGACCGCTAAAACTATGTTTTTACATTTGTTTAGTCAGCCAGCTTCCTTATCTGGCTCTGTACTTAGCCTGCTAGTACAGTTTGGAAAGTCCTTTTTGAAGGGGGGAAGGGGGGAATTCATTTTGGATATTACATCCCCCCCTTTTTACTGGCATATTTCAATCCTGAAATGATATCTCACTTTGTTACAGTTACTGATATTGTTGTCTGGGCTTCAAAACTTGTAAACAATTAAGGATACATAGGCCAAAGTTTAACAACAACAACAACAACAACAACAACAACAAAAACAGGTTAAGAAGGAGTAGTAAACAGGACTAGGCAAGGACCATTCCAGTGAGGCTTAAGGGTCTGGGCATGATGCAGATGCATGTAGATCAGATCTCCAACCTGTAACTTGTGAGATGTCTTTGAGATACCTCGCTCATTTGCTGTAGCCAGTTGCGACCAGACTTATTTCTGCATCACCTGCAAGCCTTTTAACATAGCATACAGATCATTATTACAGCAAAGTATGGCTTTAAACATATCATTTAAGACAGTAATGGCCAGGGGAGCCCCATAAAGTATCTCAGAAAAGTAAGACTGAGTCAAGAGGGAGTATTTCCAGTTCTAAATAGGGCAAGGGGAAGGAGCACTTTCCCAGTCTGTGCCAGTCTCCATAGTTAACTTTTTCAAGCTCTCTTCTATGGTTCTATTTATCCTTTCTACCTGTCCTGAGATCTGAGGTCTGTATACACAATGTAATTTTCATTTGACCTCTAAATTCTCAGTCACACCTTAATAACCTGGGCAACAAAGGCAGGGCCATTATCTGACCCTATTTTTTTGGCACTCCAAATCTTGGAAAAAATCTTTTAATAATCTTCTTGACTATCTGAGCAGTCTCATTTTTACATGGAAAAGCTTTTATCCATTTCAAGAACATTTACAAAAACCTGAAGGTATTCATATCTATATTTTTCTTCAGTAAAGTCTACTTCCCAGTAGATGCCATGTCTGTCTTCCTGGTACCTTTTCCCTGGATCTACCGTGGTGTGGCAGACATTAACTTTTGGCAGGGCACACACTTGTGCACCACCTGTTCCACAAGGTGTTTTAACCCTGGTACATGATACTTAGTCTTGGAGAATATCTGGATGAGCTTGCTTACCCCTAAATGAGTCCACTTGTGTATCTGTTTGATCATACTCTCTTCTTGTCTTTGTGGCAGGATTCTCTTTCCCTGGAGGTGTACCACAGTCTCTTATTTTGTTAAACTGGTGACTGGAACCTTTGCAAATGAGGTCTAAGTCCTCGGCTATTTTGGCAAACTCGAGCTCCATTGCCAGTAGCACCAGCAGGGCCATGGCTGCTATTGTTGTGCTTCTCAGTCTGTCATGTTGTTGCCCCTTGCTACCATGGCATCTCTCTTCTGGTGACTAGGACAGTGGATGATGTTTACCTTGGCAGGGTCATGGAGGGCCTCAGTAGAGCCAGTAGTTTCTTCTTTGTTCTTAATTTCTTTTCTTCCCGAAGTCAGTAGACACCTCTGTTGATATGTGCCATCATGAACGGGGGCTGTGACAAAAGTGTACTTGCTTTTGAGCTGATGTGTCCTCTGGCAGGGACTGTCCTGCTACCAAGGCTACTCCAGCATGTTTTCTTTCTTCTTCTAGATAGCGGTTCCAGTCTGTGAACCAGGTAACGTCTGCACCCTCTAGTGGCTGGTCTGTCAGATCTTCATGCCACCTATGTGTCTCAGCAAGAACTCGCTGACAGTCTAGGTCTGGGAGCAGGGTAGCTGAGTTCATACTTAAGGGGGGGCAAAAGTGACTTGATCAGAGTTGAACAACAGATTCTGGTAATGAGTCATGAGAGCATTAGTCACCCATCAAACAGGGGGCAGAACCACACTTTCTAGGACCTGTGCCAAGTTCTGTCCCAGAGTCAAATTTTCTGTATCCTTGACCAGCAACCACTATGTGCAGACAAGCAGGCCATCCTACAGCCACAAAATCTAATTTCTTACAAGTATGCCACAGGTCTTTTCCAGGGCCCCAATCTCTTAGTAAAAACCCCTTTGGCAATATCGTTATTCTCAGTCACATCTGGGAGGCCTAAAGTTGGAGCCGACATTAGGGTAGTCTTAATGGCATCAAAAGCTTGTTTGTTTTTTTTTAAATTTGCCATATGTAGGGCTGTTTATCTCTTTAATTCAGCAAAATCTGGAATCCACAGTCTACAAAAGCCCCACAGTGCCCAGGAACTTCTCTAACTTGTTTTGCACTGGTTGGTGGGGGAATATGAAACACAGTCTCTTTTTTTTAGCTTCTTTGACAGGTAGGACACTGGCCTCTTTTAAGAACTCAGCGTCTGTGTAGCATCCTATTTACTAGCTCTTTACTCGCAGCCATGAACAGGTGGAAGGGTTTGGTCATGTGGTGGGGGTCCCTCTTCTTGCTGGGGCAGTCTCTTGCCCAGTGCCCTTTCTATTTACAGTAAATGCATTGATCTTTAGCCAAAAGCTTTCTGCAGTTACCATGCATTATCTTACTAGATTCACTATTTTCCCTGACTCTGGCCAACATTTTATCAAGTTTGTTCTTGTCTCTTATCCATTTCTAATTTCCTGGCTTCCTGTTCCTTACAGATCATTCCCAAGGGCTAGCATTATCAGCATGTTCCACTTTGCTAGCTTCTAGTCTTTATTATTTACCTCTCTTTGCTCTGGTTTTCTTTTCTTTTCTTTTTTTTTTTTTTTTTTGGAATATATCATTCTTTTAATGTGCTTTTCAATTGAGTTAGCATTTTTTTTCTTTTTTTTTTTTTTTTTATTTTCTTTATTTACATTTCAAATGCTATCCCGAAAGTTTCCCATACCCCTCCCCCCACCTCTGTCCCCCTACCCACCCACTCC
>NW_018393878.1:0-2014 GCF_900095145.1 Mus pahari | reverse complement strand
CCCTGAGCTATGCTCCCTGAGACCTGGCCTCTGATCTCCTGCTGCTGAGAACTAGGCTGAGGTTCACAACCAGAGACCATCTTCTGGGTCCCAGATGGCTTGGCCCCTGCATGGGGACTCACCTCATGGTCACTTCCCTGCATGGATGACCCACCAGGACTTCCCTGTGAGTGGGGTCACAAAACATCATCAAGGTAGACCCCATGCCACTAGGAGATACCGTGACCCCTGACCCACTTCATCCTGCAATGAGGCCAGCCATGCTCCCTACAGAGCACTTCTTACTCTCAGATGTCTTGGTCCTTTTTCATGAACTGGCCAAGGCCCATCTACTGAACCACCAGGTAGAGCTCACTTTCTGTACATCTCAACTGTAAGTTGGCTGCATGAAGAAATCGAGCCACACATTAGGGTCATGAATATGCATCCCCTAAAGAAATCAGTGAAAGGTTCACATCTGTGACTCCAGGGGGTTCATGCCAAACACGGAGACTTGACCTTCTGCTGCTCCCTCCTCTGAGGACCCACTGACAGAATGTTTGCAGAGCCAGGACCGCCCTGATACAACTGAGGTCCATATGTGTTTGTTTCTTGGCATTTTGTGCTATATGATGTATAGAGACCCAGGCTCCATCACACCTGAGCTCCTGTTCATCTTGATTTCTCCTGGGTTCACAGCCTCCCAGCAGGTGCTTGTCCTCATTAGCCTTGAACACCATTTGGTCTAAACATGGACAGATCTGCTTCTTTTTGTTCATATAACCACACAATGAACCAAATGTGTCCAGAGTTTATTATGACTGTATTATTTCTCTGTGGACCTCAACCCATATAGGTAATCAGCAGCATTTTTTTTAACTCCAGAACATGTAATTCCTGGGCCCAACCACCTTTCCTGAGACCCAACTGACCTAGACCATGGAAACAAGTTTGGTCCAACAATAGCATCTTTGTGCCCCTCTGGATAAAGATTAAGAAGCATCTAGACTCTATTAACAATATTATTGAACTCTCTATGGCAGGTTCTGGGTTGTGCCTCCTAAGGTCCTATCATGCACCAGTCTTTTCCCCAGAACCCCCGCACCATGAAAGGTGTTGCTGAGCAGGAAGCAGCCACCACCTGGTGGGAGAGGAGGGCCACTGCTCTTAGGACCAGAGCTAGCATTTCCAAATCTGTAGAGCATCCTCAGTGCTCCTGCCATGTTTTCCCTCTCTTGCATGCATGAACCACTTATCTAAGCCACTTAGCATGTAGGTACACACGTTTCAATCCTTGATACAGGAGGGGAACAACATACCCATGCTTGGGAAAGCCTGGACTTGGGCAGTGCTCTGAGTGTGAGTCAATTCCTCTGAGTGCCTGCCATTGGCACGTCTCCTGGCTTTGGTCATCCTCTGTATGATCCCAGCTCTCTCACTCTTTGAAGGCAGCAGTGAAGTTGGAGTGACAATAGACATTAATGGAACAGGTAAATTGAAGGATTTTTTTTCTTGCAGATACATGAGCAACATCTCCCCTACTCAGATGGGCACCAACCAAAAACCAAGCTATGAATCCAGCATTTTCCATCTTAGAATCTCGATGAGTTTGTTGAGTTATTTCCAGAGCCTGGAGGACAGCAAAGCAGACTTACTACATTAAAGTCTCACCCAGCATGGAGGATGACTTCTTCATNCTTTCTCCAATGAAACCTTTCACAGTCTCTAACATGGCCTGAGGCCAGGAGGTCACATGGANNTAGGTCAGAATTCCTTATGGAGNTGGAAGGTACAGGAGAAAATGACTAGGATCTCAGAGGAGGAACTCTGAGATTCTCCCAACACCTCCTTCTAAGGCTGAGTATTAACAGTCCACAGTTAGACCTTGACAGTCCCTTGTAAGTAGCTACAGTTGCCCTGATGAAGATAATAGTCACTAAGATAAGAGAATAGCTGTGTGCAACTAACTAGAGTTAGTGCCCAACTCTGAATAGGACTGGTGCCACCGATGGTGGACAGGATCTGGAACTTGACG
>NW_018393877.1:70401-71660 GCF_900095145.1 Mus pahari | reverse complement strand
TACAAGAAGATTAAAATAATCCCATGCATCCTATCAGATCACCACAGAATAAAGCTGGTCTTCAATAACAATGTAAACAATAGAAAGCCCACATACACTCCACTCAATGAAAATTTAGTCAAGGAAGAAATAAAGAAAGAAATTAAAGACTTTTGGGGGTTTAATGAAAATAAAACCTCAACATACCCAAACTTATGGGACATAATGAAAGCAGTCCTTAGAGGAAAACGTATAGCTCTGAGTGCCTCCAAAAAGGAAACTGAAGAGAGCATACCCTAGAAGGTTGACAGCACAACTGAAAGCTCTAGAACAAAATAAGCAAATAGATCCAAGAGGAGTAGAAGGCAGAAAATAATCAAATTTAGGGCTCAAATCAACCAAGTAAAAACCAAAAGAACTATACAAACAACCAAACAATCAAGGAGCTGGTTTTTGAGAAAATCAACAAGATAGATAAACCCTTATCCAGACTAACCAGNGGGCACAGAAGCAGTATCCAAATTAACAAAATCAGAAATGAAAAAGAAGATATAAAAACAGAAACAGAGGGAATTCAAAAAATCATCAGATCCTACTACAAAAACCAATACTCAACAAAACTAGAATATCTGGTCAAGAAGGACAATTTTCTAGAGAGATACCAGCTACCAAAGTTAAATCAGGATTAGATAAACCATCTAAACAGTCCCATAATCTGTACATAAGTAGAAGAAGTCATTAAAATCTCCCAACACCAAAACTCAGTGCAGAATTTTATCAGACCTTCAAAGACCTAATTCCAATAGTCTTCAAACTATTCCACAAAGTAGAAACAGAAGGAATACTACCTATTTCATTCTATGAAGCCACAATTACACTTTTACCTAAACCACACAAAGACCAAAAAAGAAAGACAACTTCAGACCAGTTTCTCTTATGAATACCAATGCAAAAATACTCAAAAATATTCTCACAAACCAAATCTAAGAACACACCAAAACAACCATTCAACATGATCAAGTGTGCTTCATCCCATTTATGTAGGGATGGTTCAATATATGGAAATCCATCAATGTAATCCACTATATAAACAATCTCAAAGGAAAAAACAAACAAACAAACAGATGATCTTCTCATTAGATGCTGAAACTGTATCTCCAACACCCATTTATGGTAAAACGTCCTAGAAAGATCAGGAATTGAAGGCCCATACCTAAATATAGTAAAAGCACAATATACAGAAAACGAGTAGCCAACATCAAATTCATGGAGAGAATCTT
>NW_018393877.1:64234-66901 GCF_900095145.1 Mus pahari | reverse complement strand
AGTACCCTCAGAGCTCATGTCTCTAGCTGCATATATAGCAGAAGATGGTCAAGTCAGTCATTTTTGGGAAGAGAGGTCCCTTGGTCTTGCAAACTTTATATGCCCCATAGAGGGGAACACCAGGGCCAAGAAGTGGGAATGAGTGTGCAGGGAGCAGGGCGGGGAGAGAATACAGGGGACATTCAGGATAGCATTTGAAATGTAAATGAAGAAAATATCTAATAAAATAAATTTTAAAAATTGGGGTACATAATTAAATAAACAATTCTCAGTTGAGAAACATGAATGGCAAAGAAGTACCTGAATCAATGTTCACCATCATTAGTCATCAGGGAAATGCAAATCAAAAGTACTGTGAGATTCCATCTCACACCCATCAGAATGGCTAAGGTCAAATACTTAGATGTCAGCATATTCTGTCGAGGATATTGAGAAAAAAGAACACTCCTCCATTGTTGGTGGGATTACAAGTTTGTACAACCACTCTGGAAATCACTCTTGCAGTTCCTCAGAAATCTGAACATAGTACTACCTGAAGATCCAGGTATACTAATCTTGGGCACATACCTAAATGATGCTACAACATATAACAAGGAGAACTGCTTCACTCTTTTCACAGTAGCCTTATTCATAATAGCCTGAAGCTGGAAAGAACCCAAATATCCTTTTAGCAGAGGAATGGATACAGAAAATGTGGTACATTTACACAATGGAGTACTANTCAGCTATTAAAAACAATGATTTTATGAAATTCTTAGGCAAATAGGTGGCACTAGAAAATATCATCCTGAGTGAGATAACCCAGTTAGAAAAGAACACACATCATATGTACTCACTGATAAGTAGATATTTTCCCAAAAACTGAGAATACCCCAGATACAACTCATAGACCATATGAAGCTCAAATAGGAAGACCAAAATGTGGATGCGTCAGTCCTTCCTAGAAGGGGGAACAAATTATTCACTGGCTGTAATGGGTGGGAAGAACTTTGGAGGAAGAGAGGATGGAGAGGAAGAAGGGGATCAGGTATGAGAGGAGCTGGGGATGATATATAGAGTGTCAGGAATTTGAACAGATGTTTGTAGCAATGGGCTTGTGGAACTGAGGANAGCCACCAGTAATTCATAGGAAGAATATCAATATCAACCAACCATACCTCCCAGAGCTCCCAGTGACTAAACCACCAACNAAAGAATACACATTGAGGAACCCATGGCTCAAGCTCCATATGGAGCAGANAATAGCATTGTCTGGCATCAATAGGAGGAGAAGCCCTTCTTCGGGTATAATAGTTGGAGTTCCTGGGAACCAAACTCCAAACCAGGCAATATAGACTCCAATTATCACCAGATTCCAGGGGTTGGGTATTGTTTAATCTGGGTAGCTGAACTAGTTAGTTGAGCAATTATTGAAGCTTTGTGTAGGATTTTTTCTAACAGGTTGATTACTTCCCAGAGCCCCAGAGAAATTTGTGTTCAACTTGAGAGATAAGCCAAATGTATTTGGTGATTGGGGGAAGGCTCATGTTAAATTTTGTGGCATGACTGTTACATACATCATACAGTCAGTTGTGCTAAGGACTAGGTTCTTTCCAACTTCTTTCTATTATAATTAAGGTTGCCATGAATATAGTGGAACATGTATCCTTGTTATATGTTGCCTCACAAAATTGCAAAGCTTCAATAGGACAAAGCAGCAACCAACAAATTAGGAAAAGATCTTTATCAATCTTCCATCCGATAGAGTGCTAATATCAAATATATACAAAAAAACGCACTAAGTTATACTCCAGAGAAACAAATAACCCTATTAAAAATGGACTGCAGAGCTAAACAAATAATTCTCAACTGAGGAATGTCAAATTGCCGAGAAGCACCTAAAGAAATGTTCACCATCATTAGTCATCAGGGATTCCACCTCACACCAGTCAGAATGGCTAAGATCAAAACCTCAGATGACAGCAGATGCTAGACCTTTTCTTACATAAATTCCAAACTCTTTCACATTTCTCCACAAACCACTTTCAAGAATCAATCATTTAAGACCTAAGTAGAACTGAAGGGTAGGAAAGGGAGAGGAAAAGTTATCTAATTATATTTTAATTAAAAATTAAAGTAATAATGAAAAATAATATTGCAAAAATCTTTGAAAAGTGAAACAAAGCAAAGCAAATTCTAACCCCTCCTAGTGAAGAAAGAACTAGGAATATAAAAAAGCATTCTTACTTCCTGGTTGTATGCAACTTCTATCTTTCAGACTCAAACTGTGGTCCTAGATCTACTGAAACTTCTAGTCTTGTGTTTAAATGAGGTTAACAGATCTACAGATGTTCTATTGCCACTAATCAACATAGAACAGCCTGGAGAATTAATATTTTTAATCCATTAAATTTTATGATTAGATAGCTGAAGAGTTGTGAAATAATTTTTTATTTTTAGAAATATTTGAATGTGATTTATAATTTACATTTTGACATAGTACTTAGGAATCTGAAACAACTAAGCAAACAAACTGAAAGATATATATGTGTGTCTGTGTGTGTGTCTGTGTTTTAGGGGGATGACTACTATTCTGTTCTTTCATTATCTCTAATTAACAATTTACATATCTGAATGAACAGAAGGGTGGAGGAAGCAGGGCGAAAAAGAGAGAGCAGGAAAGAGAGA
>NW_018393877.1:59100-63498 GCF_900095145.1 Mus pahari | reverse complement strand
AAGGATGAGTGAAGTGATCATCCATTATTATAAAAGTAAAACAATCACAGAAGTGTCTTGCTGTTTTATAGAAGTTTCATTTCATAAGTGACAGCAATATTGGAGAGTAAGGATGACTAAAATGTTATCCATAAAACATAAATAGTGATCATTTTCTTTCTGTGCCACCTAACTAATACATTGTAGGTGAAACATTCTTTAATTTATTCAATATTTGAAAAATATGCAAAAATGTACATAAACAATTCCAGTAAAAGATATAAGGATTAAAATACTTTATATAAAGTATAATATACTTATATTTTAAGTTTATGTAATATTTATATAACAATATTAGCACATATACACATGCATATACATATTGCATATATATTAATACATGTAGCAGATATACAGTAGATACAGAGGTAGATAAATAAAGATATATAGAGTGTGTAGGGTAAAAAATCATGTAAACACTTTTTGTAAGCATGTTAAAAGTTTTGCTTATAGTTTTACATTTTAACATTATAATATAAATATGTTTTCTCTCTTTTCTTTACTCACTCCAAATCCACCCATATATTCTCTAATCTCTTTCAATTTTTTGATGTCTTTTTATATTAATTGATGTTACATCTACATAATTTATATTAATTTATGCACACACACATATATATTCATAGATATGTGTATGAATGTTTTCCTGCATGTATGTGAGGCTACCAGCTTCATGTAGTGCATTTAGATGCAAGAAAAAAGTGTTAGATGATACACATGCATTTTTATAAGAAATAATTGGTTATGTATATGGAACAACTCATAAAAATACTTAATTCATGAAAAGAATGCTCCTTGTTGTTAAACATCCTCTTTAAATTCCATTTCAACTACTCATGCCTTTCAGCAGAAAACCAAGAAAAAATTTCTTTACTATTTATATATCAAAGTAATAAAATATGAATTATTAAAACTAGTATAAACATTAAAATTTCTTATTGATCATAGACATTAAATGGTCACCTATTAGAATTATATAAAATCTGTATTCAGCCTCATCAGAAGTTTACAATTCCATTTGTGGATTTTTAAAAATCTGGTTGTAAGTATATTTCATTACAAAAAAAGGTATTAAATTATATTCCTCCCAGAGGATTTATTCTTTTCTCTAGGCTTATGAAGAACTTGATGTATTTAATCAAAAGTAATATGTGTACTTTGAATAATTATTTCTACATCATTTGTTGCTACATATGTATGATGTTGACACAATACTCTTAACTATATTTTCATGTTCTTTTATAGTTTGAATAAGGAAAAGTTATAAAATGTGTGTATATTGATATACATGTTCAAAAATGTGAAAATGTGAATATTCAGCTCTGAGGGGCACATTCTGAAGGACTTAATAATGTAATAAATTTACTTCCATATTTCTACAGGAATTAAAATATCACAAGAATCTGTTTTAGACTTAGATATTTAGTATTAAAAGTCACAAACTNTAATATTTAAGTATTGTTAATTCTTCCTCTATTTTAAAGGTCCTAGTAAATAATTTAATTTGGATGACCAGTGGTAAATGGTTATACCTGAAAACCTACATAGAATAAGCTTACAGAATGTTCAAGCACATTTAGGAATATAAATGTTAATTTATAATGCAATAACAACTCCAAAAAAGAGGCCATGTATTTGAAGAAGAGCATTAAACGATTTATTGTAGGTTTTGCAGGGATGAAAAAAGTAAGGGAGAAATACAATTATGTTATAATATAAAAATTAAAAAATAAATTGACACAACAATAGCACAAACAACACAGAAACCCATTAAGATAGAGCAGGTACCGTAAATTTATTTATTTTTCTGTCTTCATGTTATAGAAAGAATTCCCACTAATATGCTTAGTGGAATTAATGAACTGTGATTGTCAATTTGCCTTGTAAAGATCTTTTACAAAATTAAAAGATTTATTTTTACAATACAAACATTTCATTTTATATATGATTGAAAATTGTATACATACTTGTATTTTAAATACCATAAAATATTTTCCTGCATACATTGAGACTGGCAAGTGATTTTTATCCTTGAATCCATTAATCTGTAAAAATTATTAACTCTTATGTTGAAATTTTGTCCAATCAAAGGACAAATTATACTTCAACAATAAGTTTGGTACATTTAATGCACTAACAAAATTATTAATACATATAATATATATGAATATTTTTCTGAATTTTAAAATTTATCAAGGTTCTTCACATGCATTTATTTAATTGTGATGTCTTTGTCTTGTTTTGCTACGTAGAACAAAATTTTATTTCCATAAAATAAACACATAAAGTTCTCTTTAATGAATTTATCCATGAAATTCACTGATACTGGAATACTTAATTCTGGGAGGCATTTAAATCCTAACCGGTGTCCTTACTTGTCACTCATGTGCTCTGTTTTCCTGCTCTATAAAATAGTTTTCTATGTAAATTGCTTAATTTTGGAAACCAACTCTCATTTTAGTATTGAACTTGACCTACCAATATTAGTCTTAGATCCTTTTATTTCTGTGGCATCAAATTTGTTTAGTCTTTTAATAAATTTTAATTACAATCTTGTTATATCATTATCACTTACATTTTGACCTTCCAGTTGCTTCTTCGTAACCTTTTTTCAGCTCCTACCACATTTTCCTATTATAAAATTGGTCTTTTTTTCATTTGATCATTATTGTTACATATATGTCTTATGGGTATGTATATTCACAAATATATAAATACAACCTAAAGAGTCTGTATATTTTGTTTTTTGGATTGTTTTTCTGTACATGATCTCAGGATTTTGTAACTATTTAGGGAGATCATATTTGGGAGCAACTTTCCTGCTCTCTGAAATCTTTTGTTGCTGTAACATCAGTTTAATATTTTTTTACCACTTTATGTATATAACATATAATTTTTCCAACACTCCATCTTTGTATTTCTTCTCTAATATTTATTTCATATCTTACTATTTTAGAGCTTAATTTGTATTTTTGCTTTTTGTTACTTGATAGAAAACCTTTTGGTCAATATACATATATTATATTATAATATATATATAATCTTCAAATTTTATATATATATAATTTGAAGATTATTAGTACATATGTTTATTATGATTAACTATCCTTTAGTGATGAGCATGGTGAATCCAATAATGGTGATATTGTACCTTTTAAACTTGAACTATTTTCTAAGTTGTCTTTATTTTCTTCTTTAACCTATTTTTAAAATTTAATTTATAATCTTTGGTGATGTTTTCCCATTTTATTATGGGTTATATGTTCACTTTGAAGTTGGAAAAATTGGGGGTGATTTTATTTGTAATTTACTTGTTAAGACTTATTACATTTCAGCAAGTGATGTTCCAGGATTATTTCACTCGGTATAATATGCTCCAGAATGATCCATGCTGCTGCAAATGGAAGAAAGAAGGAGTGCAGATACTTCACAGGCTAAAGAACTGATGAATCTTATTGGTGGAGAATAATTGCTACACACTTCTCCTGATACGTTTGAGGTAAAATTTCGATATATTCTGGTAGATTCTATTGATACATGATGCAAATACCTCCAACTGTTAAAATTGGTTTTCATTATGATAAATGACTAAATATTAAAACATTTTTAATGTTTCTATTGTGGTATTTATTTAAAATCTAGGAGTATATGTTTTCATATTGATATGCTCTGATGATGGAAACACAGGTATAATTGTAATTGGTTCCTTTTATTGCCTTTTTATTTGGTAATGATCTTTGACTCCAGTGTTGTTGTTGTTTTTTTAACCTAAGTTATGTACTGTCTTAGCGTAATTGTAAGAGCTCAACAAACAGTACAGCTCAAGCTCCAAGTTGCCACTCATTTTAGCTGCAGTAGGGCTCATTCTTGTAGATATGACGTCATGTAATCTTGAAAAGTCCTCATACACCACCACTTTGTGCATTCTTGCAGCTTACTATATTATCCTTTTAATTCTAACATTGTTTTTACAATGAACATATATAAATAATAAGAGTTTTCAAATCTTTGCATAGATATTGAAAATTTACAACACATGAGGAGAGACCTTGTAAAAGTAACTAGGTCTAGCTGTTCAATTACCATGGAGTTTCAACATACTACCATCCTGTAGTTCTTGTACAAATTTGGTGTTGTATAATTACCCTGACATAGCCATCATAGACATTGTGAAAGGATACTATTTGTAAGTAACCAACATGCCTTTTCTGTAGCACACTGCAGCCATGATTAAAGTGTGCTTTAATTAATGATGCTTCTTGATCTGATTCGCAGTTACTCATTCCAAAATGCTATCTGCTGCAGAAGGTGACTCTGATGATATCACAGACATCAGGTTTCCTGAAACCTTGCAAGGAC
>NW_018393877.1:13309-59030 GCF_900095145.1 Mus pahari | reverse complement strand
TGACTTGATGGAAATCTCAAATAAAGTACAGATATGCTTATGTATTCAGTAGATGCCACAATAGTATATTTGAAATAATATTTTTTCCTCTCTTAACTTGACAAAACAGTTAACTGACATTTTTTGTGATTAAATAAATTATGCAAATAAGTATTAAATGTAGTTAATGTTACTAAGCAATATTTTCTTCAAGCATTATGCATTTCTTGCGGTTAGAATTTTTAGGTTTCCAAAATAAAACATTCAGTATATCGTACTTTTTCAGGAAGAAAAATGTAAATATGGCTATCTCATCACTTGAAATTCCTTTGTTACCACATTTCTGTCTGTTTCATAGTTCTTTTGTTCAGATGTTCTTGGGTTTTTCTTTCTAATTAATTAATATTTAATATCTTTGGTTGCTGACATGAGAATATATTAAAACTTTTTACTTTAATTTATTAAGCTGATAGCAGCTTGCCTTTAATATTATGCATTTAGACCTTTGTATTATGTACCCCCATATTGATTATATGTTTTAGAATTTACCATTTTTTATTGTGCATTACTCACAGAATTTTGTAGTATGTTGATCACTATTGGAGAAACATGTTATACATAAACATTAGCCATCTTTGATTTCAACTCAAATACATGAAAGGTAACATGAATTGCAATATGTTTAGGTTTTTGTATAAACTATTTTATGCTCAGAAGTCAGCTGGCCAAAATAAATTTTACAGGGTTATGGTGGATATGTATGTAAGCCCATTGACATATCCAAACACTTGGTTTTAAGAAACTGAAACTATCATAGGTAACATGAGTGATTTTCAGGAAAATCCGAGGTTTCTGCAGGGAGAGAAAATTGTCTTATGAATGCAAGATTCAATGTGCCTAGGTTTTCAGGTAAATGACCTATTCTGAAAATCTTATTTCCTAAACTCTGTCTTCTTCCATGCTCTGCTTTCTTCCATGCTCATCTTTCAATTTTCAAAACTTACATCCATATCTCTCACCTTTACTTTTACTTCCCACCACTTCCTATCATGCACATATGTATGGACATATGAAAATAATCATATAACATAAATGCATTTCATAGGTAGATAGATGATAGTTAGTTAGATAGATAGATAGATAGATAGATAGATAGATAGATAGATAGATAGATAGATAGAGCCAATTTTAATAATAAATTACACAGGTAAAATTTCTCTGGACAATCCTAATTGATATGAGTAGGATTTGGAAGAAGAACTGGCATTATATGAATCAACTTAGAATTTATTAAGGCAAGAGGTTTATTAGACAGATTTGAAAAATAATTCTAAGTACTTAATAACATAAATAAAACAATATGAACTAACCAGTACCCCCCAGAGCTCGTGTCTCTAGCTGCATATGTAGCAGAAGATGGCCTACTCAGCCATCATTGGGAAAAGAACCCCTTGTTCTTGGAAACTTTCTATGCCCCATAGAGAGGAACCCCAGGGCCAAGAAGTGGGAGTGACCAGGCAGGGGAGCAGGGCGGGGGAAGGGTATAGAGGACATTCGGGATAGCATATGAAATGTAAATGAAGAAAATATCTAATAAAATAATTTAAAAAATTAGATAGACAGCCCCAACTATGCAAGTTAACAAATATGCATGTTAAAAAAATGTAAGCAAACCAAAAAAACAAATGTTTGATTTTTTCATACACAAAAAGGCTGTTTTTAGAAAACAAACAAAGCGTTTTAAGAGAAATGCCAGTTCTCTATTCATTAGATTAAGTTATTCTCTGTTCTAATTTTTTTTTTCAGAAAACCTGCACTTTCAGATGATGGAAAATTCTACCCTGGTGACTGAGTTCCTCCTCGAGGTTTTTGCTGAGTCTTGGGAGCTCAGAATCCTTCTCAGCGTGCTGTTCTTGCTGGTGTACCTGGGCAGCCTGTTAGGGAACCTTATCATCATCATTGCTATTACAGTTGACCACACCCTGAACACACCCATGTACTTCTTCCTCAGGAATCTGTCCATTGTAGACATGTGTTATGTTTCGGTCACTGTTCCAAACGCTTGTTTCAACTCTCTCACTGACCACAGGAACATTTCTGTGGTTGGGTGTGCAGCACAAATCTTTTTTGTCTTCTTTTGTGCATGCGTAGAGATGTTTTTTCTCACCATGATGGCCCAGGACCGCTATGTGGCCATCTGTAAGCCTCTCCTCTACCCTGTGATCATGAACCACCAGTTCTGTGTTCAGATGACACTGGCTTCCCTACATAGCTCTCTTGTCATTGCAAGTGTGCACACTTTCAAAACTTTCCAACTGTCCTTCTGTCACTCTAATGTGGTCCCTCAGTTCTTCTGTGATATCCCCTCTTTGTTGAAGCTTTCATGTTCAGATACCTTTAACAACAAACTCTTAATGCTCATCTCTGCCATTATCATTGGTTGCAGCTGCTTTACATTCATTGCTGTATCATATTTTAGAATATTATCAACTGTGTTGAAGGTTCCTGTCAAAGGAGAGAGAGGGAAAGCCTTTTCTACCTGTGTCCCTCATATTGTTGTGGTGTCTGTGTTTCTTAGTTCTTCTACCTATGTGTATCTAAGACCTCCAGTAGCAACATTAGAAGTAGTNAAGGAGATGACTCTTTCTGTGTCTTATACGATTGTCCCACCATTCTTAAATCCAATCATCTATAGTCTTAGAAACAGACAGATAAAGGAGGCTGTGAAGAAAGTAATATTAAGAATTTATTTTGTATTTGATTATAAAAGAAATGAGTATTTTTCAGAGTTTTCTAGAGTAGGAAAATTGAGAAACTAAAAAGAAATATTTATGCACACACAGGTGCGCGCGCGCACACACACACACACACACAAACACACACACACAATGACCACCACAACCATCAACCCTATGAAGCACTTTCCCTTTTTATTGGAGACATATTTTTCAGATAATGTATTCTGATTATATTCTCCTCCTTCTATTCTTCCTAGTTCCTCTAGGATAAAACAATATAGAACCAAACAAGCAAAGAAACTGAAATTAGAACAAGAACAAGAGAAGGCACACACACACACACACACACACACACACACACACACACACACACACATGATTAAACATTAAGTTCGTTTTCTGTTGACCATCTACTGATGGGCATGAATCATTCCTTTAAGAATAATTTGTTTATCTAGTCAGACAACCTTGGAGGAAACTAAATTTAAAATTGATTATTAATTAGAGATTGTTTCTAAATTAGAGATAAATGCATGTGCCCACTTCTCACTTCTGCTCTAGTATCTTTTATGGTGAGAACTATATAGACCCATGCATGGTAACTTATCTCTGTGAATTCATATTTTTATCTATCATGTTGACATAGCAGAGGGCATCTTATTTTTACCTTCCATCATCTTTGGCTCTTACACAATTTCTTCTTCCTTTTGCACAAGACTTCCTGATGCCAGAGGAAAGATTTTGATGAAGATGTGCCATTTAAGCTGATAGCTCCATGGTCTCTCACTTTTTCATAATATCTGTTTGCGGGTTTCTGTATTTGCTCCCATGTGCTCCAGGAAGAAGTTTCTGCTGATGGCTGAGCAAGTCACAGATCTCTGAGTATAGAAGGTTGTCATAAACAGTCATTTTATTATTATTAAGTTTTTAAAATGTAATTTGATTAAAAAATTTTATAATAGTAATGTTCGTTTTTATCATAGGTCCTGGAGCTATCTACTTTCAGGTTCTTGGTTAACCAGGAAATGGGGAGTATGGGCTTCATCTCATGTAGATGGCCTTACATCAAATCAGACATTGGTTGGTTACCCTCATGAAGTTGTTCTTGCCATAACCCTAGCAAATATTGCAGCTGGGACACCATTTTATATCCAAGTATTTGTGGCTAGATTGGTGTTTACATTTCTGCTTTGCTGTGGTGGAAGGTACTTTTCTGTAACAAATACACTGCAATGTAGGAGGTAGAGCACTTTGTAGGCACCAGCTTAACATTTCCATGTTCAGTGAGATGTATTATATATTTTCTTCAGCAATGAGACATTACTGTCAGTTTTTGGACAGAAAAATATTGTATTAGCAATGACCTTGATGGTTTTAGGGGTTTTCATGGGACTCCTTTGGCCAAAGATTCACTTTGTTATAACCCAATCCTGATCCTGGGAGCATAATTTGATGACAATAGGTGACCAGGTGTGACTTTGTCTCCCCCATTATTTGGTGACTTTTTTTTTTTACATTGTCTCTTTGTGTATATATGTTTTAAGAATATTATACCAAACTAGATTTCTGTAATAATCTTCCAAAGCCCCTGATTTTAGCTGTGTCTCCCCATAATCCCTACCTGCTCCCCTCTTTTGTCCATCACCCCAGTTAATCCTCTCACTCCAGTCCCCCAACCCACCCTTCACTGTTCATTCTGTTNCATTTTTCTAATGTTCTCTGTCTGTCCACACCTACTCCAACACCCTGGACCTAACTTGTGTGGTTCTATAGATTGTACACTGGTTGTTGCTGACTAATTTAAACTAACATTCACATATAAGTGAGTTTACACCAGGTTAGTCTTTCTGAATCTGGGCTACTCCACTCAGGAAATTTTTTTTTCTAGTTCCATTCATTTACTGATATTTCATTATTTCATTTTTAAAATTNATGTCTTAATTCTTNTTTCACATAATACATNTCAGCTGCATCCTTCCCTTTTCCCTAATCCCCAGATATGCCTTCTCTCCCAGATCAACTGCTACTTCATTTCTCTTCAGAAAAGAGCAGGTCTCTCAGTGATATTAATTGAAGGTGCTATAAAATGGTGCAATAAAACTATACATATAACCTCATATGGTGGCTAGATGAGGCAACATAAAAGGAAGAAAAAGATACCACAAGCAGGCAAGAGTCATTGACACCCCCATTTCCACTGTTTGGAATCATTTTTAACAGTTGACTATTATTCTGCTGTGTAAATGTACCATATTTTCTTTTGTTTCTTATGTTAACATTCTACAGTTTCATGAATACTTATGAAAGCTTTGAAATCATAAAACAAGAAAAAAAGAAACAATTTCCCAATAACTCTTCACAAAAAAGTCACCATTGGCTTTTACTTAATTAGTTAAAAGAAGAGCACCAAATACTAGTGAATTAATTTACATAATTTTAATAGTGTTTTGGAGATGCTATAAAATGAAAGATTATGTGTGTAAAATCAATAAAATATGTCAAAACCACAAGGGTAAAATGCTGTGCTATGTACTATTATGTATGAAATGTGTGGAGCAAAATTCATGAGGTGACATTTTTTGAATTTTTCATCCATTGATTTGTTTACCAGTCTGCTCAGTTATTAACTAACAACAAAAAAAAACCTGAGATTTTATGATCTCATGTTTAAAAATAGCAATTAATCATTGCCTAAGGGTTTAGTAGTTTATCTTTCTATATTCTGAGAAACTATCTGAGCTCATGTATCCAGTATGAATAATACTCACGAAATTGTAAAATGCATATAGTAGAAACCACAGATTTTATTAAATCACTTTCATTATAATTTCAGAAGTTAGAATACTAAATATTCAGTTACTGCTCTGCGTTAAAATAACATATATGGAGTAGTTTTATTTCATTACTCCAACTTATGAATTTTTTTAAAGACTTGTTTTACTTTTATATGTGTATTGATGTTTTGCCTGTATGTTTAGTTATGTTACATACACATTCAATGCCTTCAGAGTATTCTGCTACTGGAATCACATGGAGACTGTTGATCAGTTCCATCTGGACATTGAGATTTGAATCATGTCTCCAGCAAGAGCAGCAAGTGCTCTTAACTGAGGAAGCATCCCACTAGGTCCAGCATTTAAACTATTTAAAATTATATTTTCCTTTCATTGACAAAACAAAGCAAAGCAAAGGTTCATAGTACCTTTTTAAATTCTCAGAAATTCTCAGTATGTTTCTATACAGTTTGGCCATTCTCTCTCTCTCTCTCTCTCTCTCTCTCTCTCTCTCTCTCTCTCTCTCTCTCTGCACGTGTGCTGTGTGTGTGTGCTGAGTGTGTATGTGTGTGTGTGTGTGTGTGTGTGTGTGTGTGTGTGTGTAGGTTTTGGGGCATAGTGATTCTGTAGGCTTTGATTTTTCAAAATGTACTTTAATCAGGGTTCTTAAATGCGTTAACCTCCCTTTTAGTCTACCTCCCACCAGAGAAACAAAAGGTTAATAGAGCAAAGAGGAATGTGAACTTGTTTAGAAATTGTTCTATTGGGCAATTCCAATCTTTGTTATCAAGATATCAGAACTTCATTTCTCCTGAATCAATTAATCCACTTGCAAACAACACTGATAAATCAGCAACTGCAGTTCAATCCAGAAGAAACCACGAGGCTCTGACCATCAATCCGTGCCCACAAAAGTGGTAAGAACATGACCAGAAGTTCTTCGGTGGCATTTCTCTCATGAAATCATGACAAAGAATGACCAGAAAAGAATCGCAAGGCTAAACAATACCTTAAAGCATTGTTCACTGTCTGTTGATTATTCTTATACTCTTTGTAGACATCACAAGCCCTTTTCTGAGGCCCCTCCCAGAAGAATTCCATGTGTCTGTTCTCAGCAAAACATCCTCCTACATGCCTGCTTCAGCAAACCATCCTCTCATAAGACAGTTTCCAGAAAAAAAAAAAAAAATCACATGACAAAATTCATTGTCCAAAGCAACCCAGAAGTTTCCACTTCATATTCTATGTTCAGTTTAAAAACTTGTCTTTTCTCTAACATTACAAATCTATAACAATAGAAACAATTATAAGAACCACAGAAGTAATACTTTGCATCATACTTTAAACAAACAGTGTAGGTACATGATAGCCAAACAATAAGCTAAGAAAACAACCTTAAATTTCCAAATATACAACCATTAGAAAGAAATATTCATGAGGCATACCTAGGTGGACATTTGCACACCCATCAGAAATAAATTTGATTTTTATTTCCCTGGTAACTAATTGTGTTAGACATTTCTTTAAATATTTCTCAGCCATTTGGTTTCCTCTTTTGAGAATTCTGTTAGAACTGTATACATTACTTAAGTGCATTCTTTGTCTTCTTGATATGTAGTTTCTTGAGTTTTTAAAATATTTTGAATATTAGCCCTCTCCTGGATATGGAGTTGTGAGAAATCTTTTTCCATTCTATAGGCTTCCAGTTTGTTTGAATGAATGATGATGTAGTATAAAGTACAACTAATACTTTTTTTGAAGAAACTCCATTTTTTTGTGAGATCAGGGGCTAAACTCCAGTACCTGAGTAACCCACATGTCTTAAGTCTATAATAGCAGGACCAAGGAACATAGAGATAACCTAAGAAACCTAAGACATCCTTCAGAGAATAGATAACCTGACCATCCTATTTGTCAGGTTGATATGTAGTTTCTAAATTTTTTAAAAATATTTTGAATATTAGCCCTCTCCTGGATATGAAGTTGTGAGAAATCTTTTTTGTTTGTCATTTGATTCTGCCCTCTGTTCGAATCCTGCAGATTATACTAGAAATGCAATTTTTAAAATATTAACATGCGGATCTATGTGGAAATTCCCCAAATTTGCTGTAACCACAATAAAAACACTGAACCCTAGACTCAGGACTCACTCTGACCCACTGCTAAGTGGATGGAAGGACACTTTCCTCTAGAACTCATAATAAATATGCCTGTGTGTGTGTGTGTGTGTGTGTGTGTGTGTGTGTGTGTGTGTGTTTATAGGAATTGGCTCCTCGGTAGTCTTTGGGTATCTAAAACTTGGATATCACAGTAGAAGCTTCTTAGTTTCATGAGGTACAATGTATTAATTGTTGATCTTAGATCAAGTTCTAATGGTGTTCTGTTAAGAAAGTCTTTCCTTTGCTGTGGAGAAGCCTTGATGCCACATCTAGGATTATTGTCAAGTATATTTACATTGGGCTAGGAGAATAAGGAAGTAGGCTCAGATAAGAATATTTACATTTGGGTTAATGTAAGGCTCAAGGTAAATACAAAGGAAGAATGTATGGTATTCCTTTTAACTTGGTCATCCTAATAAGTCCCTAGACACTTTGACTAAGGAACTTTGTTTATTACCTTGTTTGATTATATTGTCTTTGATCTAAGAACTTATTCTTTGCAAATACCAAGAATGATATAAAAGCAGACTGGGAAAAAAAAAAAAAAAAAAAAAAAAACCTTTCCAGCACTTGTTAAAATATTGTCTAATTGTCTTTTCTTTCTTTAATCCTCACTCCCTCCCTTGAGACCCTGTTGACTGAGCTGACTTAGTCACTTTGCCATTGATTTAAAGATCACTGAGAACTTTCTATCAGGTTCCAATATATAAATGTTTTTGTTTAAGTCTTTCAAACATTTGTAGTTGAGTAGTTTTCAAGGAAATGTGGATCTGTGGATTTATTTATATTTCTCATCTATATGTAGCTATCCAGATACAGAACTAGCTCCATTTGTAGACGATGTCTTCTCTCCCCTGCATACTTCTGGCTTCTTTATCAAAAACCAGGTGTTAGTAGGTATATGGATTTATGCCTGGATTGTCAATCTGATTTTATTGATTAATGTGTTTGTTTAATGCCAGTAGCATGCTTTATTTTTCTATATTTCTATATATATTTTGAGGTCATTGATGGTGATACTTTTAGCATCTCTGTTATTATTCATGGTTATTTTAGCTATCCTGTATGATTTTGTGTTGTTTTGTATGTCCGTTTCCATATTAAGCTGAAAATTGTTCTTTCAAATTCTGTGAAGACTTGTGTTGACATTTTGATGGGAATTGTATTGAGTTTGTAGATTGCTTTTGGTAGGATGGTCATTTTTAATATATAAATTCTATCAAGCAATGAGCATGGAAGAGCTTTACATCTTCTGATATCTTCTTCATTTTCTTTTATTAATGTCTTAAATACATTTGTCTTATTCAGTATTTTCTTGCTAGGAAGAAACACCATAAACACAGGAAATCTTATTGAAAAGAAGGAAGCATTTAATTGATGATTGCTCACAATTTCAGAAATTTAGTTTATTATTATTATTGTGAGAAAATTACAGCATGGAGGCATACATTATTTTGCAAATTTTGGATTTTCTTTCTGCCTTTACTTAATTTGAATGAAGGTTTGCCATTCTTTTGATTTTTTTAAAAAAAGTTTCCCCAATTCTTAGTACTTTTTCTTTTGTTTTTACTTTTTTTTTTTTTTTTTTTTTTTTTTTTTTTTTTTTTTTTTTTGATTTTAGCCCCAGGTTTGATTATTTTTGTCCATATTGTGTGTTATTGCTTCTTTTTATTCTAAATCTTTCAGGAGAGCTTTTTAGTTACAAGTATTAGATTTCTCTAGTTTTCTTGTTTGTTTTTCTGTTATGTTTTGGGTTTTGTTTTTTTCAGTCTCTTATAAGCACCTTACATTAAAAATTAATTAAAAACAAACAAACAAAATAATATAGAGTATGTTTGTGTTAGCCAACTACTCGTGGGCCGTGAGCCTGTCCTGGAGTGTGACTGATATACCTAGGGACACTTTATTAAAGAAAACTCATTTTGCCTTTCCCAGGAGATATCAATTGCTATCACCTCTTTGGTTAGAGTTGGGACTTTGAATCTACTTCACCCTTTTTGTTTTGTTTTGTTTTCCTGAAGTTTTGTTGCTGTTGTTGTTGTTTATTCTTTGCTATTTATTTATTTATTTATTTATTTATTCATTTATTTATTTATCCTTAAACCCACACAGGTTTTCTGCATACTGACAGTCTTATTGTTAATTTTTTCCTTTAACTTTTGGGTTCTATTTTCACTTTTTGAGAGTGCGAGCATGCATGAGGTTGGATCTGTAGCATTTCGAGGAGGATCTGGGAGGAGAGTGATTTCCAGTACAGCGACTACTCCTAATAGCTTCTATACGCATGAAGTATTCTCTTTACTTTTCAGATGGAAATGATTCAAAGTATCAACTCTAAATACTATTCATTTCTTCTGAGTTCTCCTAGTACAACTCACTGTGTGATTTCTTTGTTTCCTTTAAACTTTACTGAGTAAATGTGACATTACTCAACTGTGTGTAATGTCAAGAGGAAATTTAGTGAACTACAGGAATTACTGAAAAGGAAAAAGAAAGGATGAACATCGTAAATACAAAACTATGGTTTTAATGAATACATATATACTTAAGTTATGTAATAAATATAGCCATATGTGGTGAATTTTATTATTTTTTAAATGTTGACAATGCACATAAAATTCAAGACTATGCCACACCTCTACATTCAAAGCCAGGAACCTGCAGCCATCAGGGACCACCAAGTGAGAGACTTAACCATACCTACCAGCTCCTCTGAGAAAACACAGCAGCAGCCAGTTCGGCCTTGTCACCTCTGCACTCTATTTCCACGTCCACAGACCTTCCTGAATCAAGAGAAGCCTGCTGTCACTAGGAATGACCAGATGATCTTCCCATGACCCCATCAATCCCAGCAGCTCCTAGGTCTGCTCTCCATCTTTGGATCCACACCTCTACCTGTACTCTGAGTGGCCTGCAGTCAGTCATCAGCAACAAAAGCTCTGCTTTTATCACTAGATGTCTGCTCCCATCTCATATAGAGGACTGAAGCCATCAGAGACTTCCGGTTCTGCCTATATTACTGTAACCCTGCTACCACCTAGAACAAGGAGACCTTCATAAATCCCAGACTGCTGCTATCATCCAGGACTACCAGCTCTGCCTGAATCCCCAGAGGCCTCTTGCCACCCTGGACAACCAGCTCTACTTGAAATAAAACACCTTGCATTCATCTGAGACGACCAGCAGTACCTATATTCCAAAGGCCTGTTTCCATCCAAGACTCCCAGGTCTGCCAACACCAGGGAAAACAAGATAGGTAAAGATCAGTATAAGGACACAATCTCCTGGAAATACTCTACATGTTCCTCAACCAAAGAATGGATAAAGAAAAGATGGCTCATTTACACAACAAAATATTACTCAGCTATTGAAAACAAGGACATCTTGAAAATTTCAGGCAAATGGATAGAAGTAGAATATATCATCCTGAGTGACATAACTCGGAACCAAAAGACATGCAAGATATGTACTCACTTATAAAGAGATGTAAGACACAAATTACAGTGTCCACTTTACAATTCACCAAATAAAAACAGGTAAATAACAAGGAAGATGATTAAATCTAACTCAGAAGGGAAATAAAATAATTATCTGAGGTAGATGGAGGGAGGCAACTGTACAGAAATGAAGAGGGACAAGGGTGTGTTATCAGGTGTAAGAAGAGCCAGAGTGAAGGCCAAGGGAGTAGATGGAAAACAATAATCCAGGGGTGGGGTTTGGTCGGGTGGGGTGAGGTGTAGTGTGGTGGAGTAGGGTAGGGTGATACATTTCTAGGAATTGGCAGAGGCCTGGGATGGAGGAATAAGTAAATGATTACAAAATCAAACCTAGAGCAGCCTGCTATCTCCTGTCACCTCTTCTCTCACCTTCATCAGACTTGGGGAACCTGGACCACACAGATAAGCTTTCCTTCCCCCAACCATCTTCCCTGTTTGCTGAGTTCTTTGGGACAAGATAGGCTGCCATGAGTTACCTGCTCTTCCAGAGGCACAGCCATTCTCCTGTGACCTCTCCTTGACTTCCATCACATTCCTGAACCATATAGGTAAACTTCCCTTCCCCCACCCATCTTTCCTGCTCTCAGAGTCCTCTGGGCCAAGCCAAGCTTCCCTGAGCACTCTGCTAACTTAGGAAGACCTCTGTTTTCCTGTTACCTGTCTATCTTCATCAGACCTAAGGTTCCTGAGATATATAGAACTGGGAGTAGGGAACCATACAGGCCAAGGATATCTATCAAAGCCTGCCACACCAGAACCATTGAGGTTCACCTACCTCTCAATTACCTACTAGAACAAGAACACCTAGGGGTACAAACAATCCAGATGACTAAAGTCCCACAACAGAACACAATCAACATAACACAAGGCAGTATGACACCTCTAAAGCAAAGCTACTGCATTACATAGAGTCATTGATATCCTAACAGTACCATAAATACAAGAAAATGAAATTAAATATAATCTTATAAAGATAACAGAGGGCTTTAAAGGGAAAACAAATCTCTTAAAGATAAACAGAAAAATACAATTAAATTGGTGAAGGGAGTAAATAAAACTGTGCAAGACCTGAAAGTAGAAATAGAAGTAATAAAGAAAACCTAGAGCCGGGCAGTGGTGGCACACGCCTTTAATCCCAGCACTTGGGAGGCAGAGGCTGGTGGATTTCTGAGTTCGAGACCAGCCTGGTCTACAGAGTGAGTTTCAGGACAGCCAAGGCTATACAGAGAAACCCTGTCTCGAAAAAAGCCAAAAACCAAAACCCAAAAAACAAAAAGAAAAAAGAAAGAAAAAGAAAAAAAAAAGGAAACGTAGGTTGAGGATATTCTAGAGAAGGAAAACCTTGAAAAGAACAGATGCAAGCATCATCAACAGAGTACAGGAGATGAAAGAGAGGATCTCCATCACAGAAGATACAAAAGAAGAAATTGATACATTAGTTAAAGAAGTATTACATCTAAAAAATTCCAGAAGCAAAACCTCCAGAATATATGAGATACCATGAAAACACCTGATCTAAGTATAATAGGAAGAGAAGATGGTGCAGAATTCAAGCTCCAAGGCACAGAAAATATTCTCAACAAGATCTTAGAAGAAAAAATTCCAACCTAAAGAAAGAGATGCCTATAATCATACAAGAAGCTTATAAAATGCCAATAATATAGAACCAGAAAAGAAAATCCCTCTGCCCATAACAATCAAAACATATAATCTACAGAACAAAGAAAGAATATTAAAGACTTCAAGGGAACAAGACCAGGTAAGACAAAAAGAGAACAACAAGAATTAAAACAGACTTCTCAACAGAGACCTTCACTACCTCAGAGACCTTCTCAGCATCTCATAGATCTTTCTCCAAAATTGACAAGATAGTCAAAAAGCAAGCTTAAACAGTTACAAGAAATTTGAAATAACACCTTTTATATTATCATATATTCTAATGTCTGGTATAATGTTTGAAATAAAACTTCTGCATTTAGTTAAAATATACTTAATCCTTAAGAACTCACTAATTTAGACTTATCCAATTTTTAGTATATCATGTTCTCCTTTAAGCAATTCTAAATCTTTGGAAAAACACATAAAATCATTGCCATGCCCCAACTTATTAAAACTTTGAGAGATAAAAGTAGCAGATCTGTTTCAACCTAATCAGTTCCTTCTAAACATCAAAAGTCAGCTAATAAATTCTAGTTAAAGTCTTACATACATGACAGCCTTAGACATACATAAAATAAGATATTGCTTCTGGTACTGAAAAATGTATTTCCTCTATAATAATTCTGCGGAGTGCTACTTCCATGAGTCACAGATTTATTTAAGGATTCAAAGATTTGAAATTACTGTCTGAAAAATTATTTCTTTCATTTGTGTCTATTTTGTGTGCTAGTAAAAGGAATCATCTGTTTTCAGATCATTAAAATATAAATTCTGTCAGATCATTTGAAATTATTCATACTATAAATGGTAAATGTCTTCATTTAGAAACTACTGAGATAAGTATTCCCCTTCTCCTGAATGTAAAGATATAACCACAAAGTCATACTTATCTTTCCAGAGTAAACAAAATATTTGTTAAGTGCATAATGTTCAGGATAATGAGTAGCTATAGACTGATATGTGACAGTTATTTATCCAGACTTGTGTTCCATTTTCTCTGTTGTGACTTTTTATGTATATCGTGATCAAGCATTGTATACTAACAACAGCCAGCCATAGAAACTTAGCAGGCTGGGTGGAAAGAGTGATCTGGAGCTCTGAGTCAGGGAGTCTTCAGGGCTGAGTACTGGCAGGTCTGTCTGCTGGTGCCCCACAGTCAGTAGTGTGGATTCTTTGTTAAATATTTCACACTACAAGCCTTAACATTAGAAGATTGGCTCCTGCCTTCTGCATATAGCTTGCTCAATAATCAGTTTTGCCACCCACAGTTAATTTCAAAACAGAATGCAATATTTTAATGTAAACATATGCACAGGGTTATATTTTTCAGATGTCAGAGTATTTTGAAAGTTACTTTTTACTACTAGTTGAAAAAACAAAACAAAACAAAACAAAAACAAAACAAACAGAACTACCAAAACATCCACACAACATCTAAACTGGGTAGAATGGTTTAGATATGTCTATGCCTGGGCATTCCAATGATCTCAGGTGAGGGACACTTCTCATCTCCACCTGTCATAAAGAGATATGCCTTCAAAGGTTTTATCTTGGCTTTGCAGCTACACAAGTTTAAGAAAAGAAAACACTCACAAAAATGCTGCATAAACTTTATTGTCCATTAATGAGAATGTGAACAGTTAAATTTCAGGAAAAAAAGGAGATGAGATGTCAGCTTTAGAAGTTGCTGCAAATGATGTTTCTTTTGTGTGGAGCTGTATTGTGCTTCCCTGATATAGTGAAGGCCTTCAGTTTGATGCCCAGCAGAGGGATTTGAAAATAACAATAAGAAATTTATGAAGGAAAATGTCTACATACATGTAGGAGTAAGTGTGACAATGTGGATTCATATAAAAGAATGGATCAAGTTCTTAGCAACTCATCGACTGTGAAGAAGTAATTGTATGTCTGTTTTCCTAGAACAAATGAAACTAATCTCAAAAATCATATACTTCTCCTACTATTATGAAAAATGAAAGGCAGCAACCTCACTAAAGTAAATACTCTTGTTGATATTGTCTCTTATATGCAGGATTGTTAACAGAAATCTTACATAATATAATGAAGCCATTAAGTAAAATAACTAATAGCAATGTAATTTTTTTCAAATTTACTCTTTTGCATCTGTCATATGATGGTTTACTATTATAAGATAGATATTATATATGAATTTTATTTATAAATATTTAATTCTTCAATCACAACAATAAAGAGTGGTATATTACTCCAGAGTTAAAATGTTTTGAGAGTGAGACAGTTGTCCTTGTAGTATATAAAATAGTCTACCAGAGACTAGACAGGCTTTCAGAATCTGAAATTGAAGATAAGATTGATTGCTTGTTGTGATTGTGTTAAACACTGGGATTTTATTTTTTTAATTATAGGTGAAAATTTAAGAAGTGAAACATGAGCCGAGTAGTGGTGGCAAATATCTTTAATCCCAGCACTTGGGAGGCAGAGGCAGAGGCAGGCAGATTTCTGAGTTTGAGGCCAGTCTGGTCTACAAAGCAAAGTGAGTGAGTTCCAGGATAGCCAGGGCTACACAGAGAAACCCTGTCTCAAAAAACAAACAAACAAAACAAAAAATAACAACAAAAAAAACCCATGACAGACAGATTATTGAATTTTAGAATTAAAAAATATCAAGATGTAACAGCAATATTTAAATTCCTGGAGCATCATTAAAGTTCCATAGTTCCATAGTTATTTAGATTCATAGGAAAGATTTTTACAAATTTCATTTCTTACTTAACAACTGCCTGGAGTATTAGTTCTCAACAGGATCAATGTAAAAACACTTAAAGCATCTACATTATTTAAAAGGATTATACAACAATACAGAGATCAATGTTATACTGTAACACATTTATGCATAATTAATTATATGGACACAGATTAGATTTCTCTATCAGGGAAAGAGAATCAGAATGTATGCCAGCATATTAACATATAAAATGAATAAGTAAAATTATTTCACTCACATTTATGTATTATTCACTCTCCATTTTTTGGGGGGTGGGGTGGGGGTTGAGACAGGGTTTCTCTTTATAGCCCTGGCTGTCCTGAACTCACTTTGTAGACAAGGCAGGCCTAGCATCTGTGTTTTTTTTTTTTAAGGTCCTCAAGGTATTTATCTAGGCCCTTCTGGCTTTTAGAGTCTCTGATGAAGAGTTGCATACATTTCTAATAGGTCTGGCATTACATGTTACTTGCCCTTTTTCCCTTTTTTTTTTTTTTTAATATTCTTTATTTCCTCCATACCTTTAGCATTTTGATTATTATGTGGATTAGAGCTGTTTTCTCTGAGCTTATTATATATTTGTATGAACCTCTTTTTTTTTTTTTTTTTTTTTGTTGTTGTTGTTGTTGTTGTTTTGGAAAGTTTTCTTCTAGGATTTGTTGAAAGTATTTTCTTGACCTATAAGCTAGTATCTTCTCCTTCTCCTCTTCTTATTCTTAGTTTTGGTCTTTACATAGTTTCCTGATACAATGGATGATATGTGTCAGGAACTTTATAGATTTAACATTTTCTTTCACAGATGAACCTATTTCTTCTACCATATCTTCAATCCCTGAGACTCATTCTTTCATCTCTTTTATTCTGTTGATCATGCTTGCTGCATCTGTAGTTCTTGTATGCTTATCTAGATTTCCATTTTTAGAATTCCCTCAGTTTATGTTTTTTTTATTATTATTTGTATTTCAATTTTCATGTCTTTTAACAGAGTCTTTGACCTGTTTATTCCTCCCAGACTCTGACTTTCTTGGAATTCTTTAAGGGATTTATTAATTTCCTTCAGTTTTAGTTTGTCTTTTCCTTGAATTCTTTAAGGGATTTGTTGTTGTTGTTTCTTCAAAAATCTTTATGATGTATAAAGTTTGTTTTAAAGTCATTTTCCTCTATTTCAGTTTTATAGAATATTCAGTTCATCTTGTCATTAGATGGCTGGGCTCTGGAAGAGCCATATTGCCCTGGCCATAACTGAGTGTGTTGTTATCTTGGCATTTAGGCATATGAGTTTGGCATGATTACATAACTAGTGTTATTTTCTCAGTTTGTCTTTGTCAGATGGATCTTTTATTCCTTAGTTTCTGTTTCCTTTTTGACTTTTTTTTTTTTTTTTTTTTTTTTTTTGACTTTTGGGTTTTGTAGACTGGGTACCCAAAAGTTTGCTTGTGTTCTGAAGTATTGGAGAGTCTCTGACCCAATTTGGGACTTGACTTCTGGCAAGGGGGTCTCTGTCTTTCTGACTGTTATGGCCTGCACCTCAGCAGCTGGAGTCTGGCAGAATTGGGGGCAGGGTCCTGGCTATGGGGCACATAGTGAGGTGAGAGTGGAGATAAAGTAAATTAGATCTTGAAAAACTAAGTCTAGCGAGTGGGACAGTTTGGCTGCCACTGAGGTCACTCGCCTATTCTTTCCTGACTTCATTTTATTTTAAATAATTTATCGAAAATACAAAAACTGTAAATATTTTAAAGTGAAGAGGTCAGCTAACTAAAGACTAGGAAATTCCAACAGATCTCAGAAGAGCCTAGACCCCTACCCTCCTGGAAGAGAGAGGTCATGGAGCACATAGGCACACCTCTTCTCTGGAAGGGACAGGCTGATTATGTTCCTCAGAAAGCCCACAGGAGGGGACAGATCATTGGCCACCTGCACAAAAGGGAAACCCTTGCTACCTTGCTCCCTAAAGACCAATAAGTTTAAAAGTCACACTGATTTGCCTATCGCAACGTACCTAGTTGCTGTTGCTCTATTTTACCTCTGAAAACTGTATAAAAACTGTCTGAACTGCCTGCCTGGTGCGGCTTCCTCTCCTTTGGGTGCAGGGTGACACCAGAGCACTGGAACAATAAATTCCTCTTGCTTTTGCATCCATCCCCTGCTCTGCATGGTTCACTCAGAGGGTCCCCAGCAGCTAAGGCTTATCCTTACAAAAGGATAATGTAGTGCTTTGTTTTTGTTAACATATCTAGAAAAACAATATCTTAGTGCCAATCCTGAACAGTGGATTTGGATGATGTAAGAAAGCATTTTAATCAAGCCATAAAACACAAATAGGCAACACACACAGTGATCTCTGTTTCAATCTCTATCTCTAGGTTCCTGCTCTGAATTCCTGTTCTGGCTCCCATCAGTGATAGAGTGAGATCTGAGAATTGTAAACTGAAATAAACCCTTTTCTTCCCACATTGTTTGGCTTCACAGTGTTTTATCACAATGAGGGAAATCCAAAATAAGATGAAAATTGCTATAATGTTCATAGAACATTGTTTTGTTCTTTTTTGGAAATGTAAGTGAAAATACTTTAGAAATTAGGGCTAGAATTTGAGTGGTCTGAGATTAGTGAGTGATTATGGGAACATATATGATGCTGCTGACAGCAATGTGGATCCTGGAGGCCTGGCTTGTTAAATTTCAGAGAAATATTTGAGAGTCTTTTAATTACTCTATTGGGGAAATCAATATTTTAAATTAAAAATATTTTGCTTTGTCAATTGTACCTGATCAGCTGGGCTGTTTTAGAAGAAACCCGCATCACTGAGGCAAAATTTATGTGAAGTATTTCTTCAGAGTCAGTATGCAAAAACTGTCATCCAGAAAAGGCAAAAAATGGTATGTCCCAAGTGTTACCTGTTTTGAAGGCATGAATAGGGTCAAGTATAGGACTGAGGTGTAGCCTTATGAGAAATCAGTATAGCTTCTTAGGCTTTGCATTATAAAAGACCAGGAAAAGACACTAGTAAAAATAAACCAAAGTTACAAAAAAAAAAAAAAAAAAAAAAAAACCCAGGATTAAAAGTGTCATGGAGAGAGGTGGAGGCATGGCACCATGCAGCAGGTACAGAGTTCATTAAAAATGCCCAGGGAGACTATGGATCAAAGTGTGTCACAGTTGCAGAAAAAAAGGCCATTATGTTTGAAAATATCTGAAAAGCAAGATATGAATTTAAAATCACATCTTATGATGCTGATAGAGGATTTTAAGTAGACATAAATAACTCCCTTTAAAAAAACTGGAGAACACATGTAAACAGGTAGAAGCCCTTAAGGAAGAAACACAAAAATCCCTTAAAGAATTACAAGAAAACATATTCAGAGAGGTGAAGGAATTGAACAAAACCATCAAGGATAGAAAAATGAAAGTAGAAACAATAAAGAAATCAAAAAGGGAGACATCTCTGAAGATAGAAAACCTAGGAAAGAGATCAGGAGCCATAGCATCACTAACAGAATACAAAAAATAGAAGAGAAAATTTCAGGTGCAGAAGATACAATTGAAAATATTGAAACAACCACCAAATAAAAGGCAAAATGTAAAAAGTTCCTAACTCAAAACATTCAGGAAATCCAGGACACAATGAGAAGACCAAACCTAAGGATAATAGGTATAGAAAAGAGTGAAGATTTCCAACTTAAAGGGTCACTAAATAACTTCAGCAAGATTATAGAAGAAAACTTCCTTAACATAAAAAAAGAGATGCCCATGAATATACAAGAAGCCTATAGAACACCAAATATATTGGATCAGAAAATAAATTCCTCCCATCACATAATAATCAAAACACCAAATGCACAAAACAAATAAGGAATATTTAAAGCAGTAAGTAAAATGTCAAGTAACATATAAAGTCAGACCTATTAGAATTATACCAGACTTCTCATCAGAGACTATGAAAGCTAGAAGATCCTGGCCAGACATCATTCAGACATTAAGAGAACAAAAATGACATCACAAGCTACTATAGACAGCAAAACTCTCAATAACCATAGGTGGAGAAACCAAGATATTCCATGACAAAAATTAATTTACACAACATCTCTCCACAAACCCAGCCCTGCAAAGGATAATAAAGGGAAAACTCCAAAACAAGGAGGGAAACTATGCCCTAGAAAATGCAAGAAAATAATCTTCTTTTAACAAACCAAAAGGAAGGTAGCCACAAAACCATACTTCCAACTCTACCAACAAAAATAACAGGAAGCAACAATCTTTTTTCCTTAATATATCTTAATATCCATGGATTCAATTCCCCAATTAAAAAATATAGACTAACAAACTGGATATGTAAACAGGACCGAACATTTTGCTGTATAATGGAAACCCACCTCAGTGACAAAGACAGATACTACCTCCGAGTAAAAGGAAGGAAAACTTTTCTCCAAGCAAATGGTCCCAAGAAACAAGGTGGAGTAGCCATTTTAATATCAAACAAAATCAGTTTTCAACCTAAAATTATCAAAAAAAGATAAGGAACAATACTTCATACTCATCAAAAACAAAATTCTACCAAGAAGAACTGTCAATTCTGAACATCTATGATCCTAATGCAAAGGTACCCACATTCATAAAAGAAACTTTACTAAATTTCAACACACACATTGCACTGAACACAATAATAGGGGGAGACTTCAACACCCTACTCTCAGCAATGGACAGATCATGGAAACCAAAACTACACAAAGACATAGTTAATATAACAGAAGTTTTAAACCAAATGAATTTAACAGATATCTATAGAACATTTTATTCTAAAACAAAAGAATATACCTTTTTCTCAGTACCTCATGGTACCTTCTCTAACACTCACCATATAAGCAGTCACAAAACTGGCCTCAACAGAAACAAGAAGATGGAAATAATCCCATTCATCCTATCAAATCACCACGGACTAAGGCTTATGTTCATTAACAACGCAAACAATAGAAAGGTCACATATAAGTGGAAGCTGAACAACTCTCTATTCAATGAAAATTTGGTCAAGGAAGAAATAAAGATAGAAATTAAAAACTTTTTAGATTATAATGAAAATGAAGCCACAATATACCATGGGACACAATGAAAATAGTCCTAAGAGGAAAACTCATAGATCTGAGAGCCACCAAAAACAAACTGAAGAGAGCATACACTAGGACTATGACAGCACATCTGAAAGCTCTAGAACAAAAAGAAGTAAATACACCCAAGAGGAGTAGACAGCAGGAAATAAACTCAGGGCTAAAATCAACCAAGTGGAAACAAAAAGAACTATGCAAAGACCTATACAAACTAACCAAACCAGGAGTTGGTTCTTATAGAAAATCAACAAAATAAATAAACTCTTAGCCAGACTAACTAGTGGGCACAGAGATAGTATCATAATTAACAAAATATGAAATGAAAAGGGAGACATAACAAGACAATCTGAGAAAATCCAAAAAAAAAATTAGATCCTACTAAAAAAGCCTATATTCAACAAAACTGGAAAATCTGATCCAAATCAACAATTTTCTATACAGATACCAGGTACCAAAGTTAAATCAGGATCAGATAAACAATCTAAACAGTCCCATGTCCTCTAAAGAAAAAGAAGCTGTCATTAGTAGTCTCTCAACTAAAATATGCCCAGGAGCAGATGGGTTTAGTGCAGAATTCTATCAGACCTTCAAAGAAGACCTAATTCCAATACTTCTTAAATTATTCCACAAAATAGAAACAGAAGGTACTCAACCCAATTAGTTCTATGATGCCACAACTACTCTTATACCACACATAGACCAAACAAATAAAGAGAACTTCAAACCAATTTCCCTTATGAACATAAATAAAAAGAAAAACTCAATGTAATTCTCACAAATCAAATACAAGAACACGTCAAAAAGTTCATCCATCATGATCAAGGGGGCTTCATCCCAGAGATGCATGGATGGTTCTATTTAAGGAAATCCATCAACATAATACAGTATATAAACAATCTCAAAGAAAAAAAATCATGTGATCATCTCATTAGATGCTGNGAAAGTATTTGACAAAATCCAACACCAATTCATGATAAAAGCCTTGGAAAGATCAGGAATTCAAGGCCCATACTAAACATAGTAAACCAACCAGTACAACCAACCAGTAGCCAACATCAAACTAAACGGAGAGAAACTTGAAGCAATCCCACTAAAATCAGGGACTAGACAAGGCTGCACACTCTCACCCTACCTAGACAATATAATATTCAAAGTCATAGCCGAGCAATTAGACAACAAAAGGTGATGAAAGGGATACAAATTGGAAAGGAAGAAGTCAAAACATCACTATTTGCAGGTGATATGATAGTATACTTAAGTGACCCTATAAATTCCACCAGAGAAATTCCTCCTAAACCTGATAAACAGCTTCAGTGAAGTAACTTAATATAAAATTAGCTCAAACTAACCAGTGGCCTTCCTCCATACAAAGGAAAAGTAGTCTGAGAAAGAAATTAGGGAAACAACACCCATCACAATAGTGACAAGTATAAAATAACTTGACTCTAACTAAGCAAGTGAAAGATCTGTATGACAAGAACTTCAAGTCTGTGAAAAAAGTAACCGAAGAGATCTCAGAAGATGGAAAGATCTCCCTTGCTCATGGATTGGCAGAATTAATATAGTAAAAAAATGGCCATCTTGCCAAAAGCAATCTACAGATTCACTGCAATCCCCATGAAAATTCCAAATCAATTCTTTACAAAGTTGGAAAGAGCAATTTGCAAATTCATCTGGAATTACAAAAAAACCTAGGATAGAAAAAAATATTCTAAATAATAAAAGAACCTCTGATGGAATCACCATCCCTGACCTTAAGATGTACTACAGAGCAATTGTAATAAAAACTGCATGGTATTAGTCCAGTGACAGGCAGGTAGATCAATGGAATAGAATTGAAGACCGAGAGATGAACCCACATACCTCTGGTCACTTGATATTTGAAGAAGGAGCTAAATCAATCCTGCTAGAAAAGGACAGCTTTTTCAACAAATCACGCTGGTTCAACTGGCAGTTAGCAAGTAGAAGAATGCAAATTGATCCACTCTTATCTCCTTATACAAAGCACAAGTCCAATTATATCAAGAATGTCCACATAAAACCAGATACACTGAAACTAATAGAAAGAAAAGTGGGTAAGAGCCTTGAGCTCATGGGCACAGGGAAAAATTCCTGAACAGAACACTAATAGCTTATGCTCTGAGATCAAGAATTTACAAATAGGACCTTATAAAATTGCAAACCTTCTATAACGTAAAGGACACTGTCAGTAGGACAAAATGGCAACCAACAGATTGGGAAAAAAAATCTTTACCCATCCTATATCTGATATAAGGCTAATATCCAATATATATAAAGAACTCAAGAAGTTAGACTCCAGAGAACCAAATAACCCTATTAAAAATAGGGTATAGAGCTAAACAAAGAATTCTCAACTGAGTAATACTTAATATCTGAGAAACACCTAAAAAGATGTTCAGCATCCTTAGTCAGCAAGGAAATGCAAATCAAAACCACCCTGAGATTTTACCTTACACCAGTAATAACAGCTAAGATAAAAAAAAAAAAAAAAAAAAAAAAACAAGTAACAGCAGATAGTGGCAAGGTTGGAGAGAAAAAGAACACTCCTTTATTGCTGATAGGGTTGCAAGCTGGTACAAGATCTCTGGAAATCAGTTTGGAAGTTCCTCAGAAAACTGGTCATAGTACTACCTGATGACCCAGCAATACCACTCCTGGAGTGTCCAGAAGACACTCCAACATATAATAAGGACATATACTCCACTATGTTCATTGTAGCCTTTTTAAAAATATCCAGAAGCTGGAAAGAACCCAGATATCCCTCAACTGAGGAATGGATACAGAAGATGTGGTACATTTACACAGTGGAGTACTACTCTGCTTTTAAAAACAATTAACTCATGAAATTCATAGGCAAATAGATGGAATTAAAATTATCATCCTGAGTGTGATAGCCAAAATAGCAAAAGAATACACATGGTGTGCACTCACTGATAAGTCTATACTAGCCCAGAAGCTCAGAATACTCAAGATACAATTCAAAAACCACATGAAACTGGAGAAGAAAGAAGACCAAATTTTAGATACTTCAGTCTTTCATAGAAGGGAGAAGAAAATTCCCATGGAAGGAGTTTCAGAGACAAAGTGTAGAACAGAAATTGAGGGAATGACCATCCAGAGACTGCCCCACGTTGGGATCCATCCCATATACAGTCACCAAACCTAGACACTATTATGGATGCCAACATGTGCTTACTGACAGAAGTCTGTCATAGCTGTCTTCTGAAAAGCTCTGCCAGTGCCTGACAAATATAGAGGTGGAGGCTCGCAGCCAAACATTGAACTGAGCACAGGGTCCCCAAACAAGGGGTTAGAAAAAGGACACAAGGAGCTGAATGGGTTTTACAGCTCAATAGGAGGAACAACAATATGAACTAACCAGTACCGCCAGATCTCCCAGGGACTAAACCACCAACCAAAGAGTACACATGGTGTGTGAGACTCATGGCTCCAGCTGCCTATGTAGCAGAGGATGGCCTAGTCAGTCATCAATGGGAGGAGAGACCCTTGGTCCGGTGAAGTCTCTATGCCAGAGGAATATGTAAAGGAATGCCAGAGCCAGGCAGTAGGAGTGGGTGGGTTGGATAGCAGGGGTAGGGGGAAGGGAATAGGGGGTTTTCAGAAGGGAAATGACAACAGGGAGTAACTTTTGAAATGTAAATAAAGAAAATAATTGCATAAATAGATAGATAGATAGACAGACAGACAGACAGACAGACAGACAGACAGACAGACAGATAGACAGANAGATAGATAGATAGATAGAGAGATAGATAGAGAGATAGATAGATAGATAGATAGATAGATAGATAGATAGATAGATAGATAGATAGATAGATAAACAAATAAAGCAAGCCTATGGCCTCCATGAAATAGGAGGTAGAACATCTGGCATGAGAAGGAATTCTGGGACAGAGCAAGGGGGATATGTTCATGAGATGTGAGGAGACTGACACATGTGGCACAATGTACATTAAACTAAATGGATTATCTTGTGTTATGATTGTAGTCAGAGAAGAGCCTAGGTATATGGTTATCTGTAAATATGTTTTGAGACTGAATCTTATTTCTGGGAGCATTTGTTTGGGAAGTAGAATTAGGCCTATTTTCTACAATAAACTTTTCTGAGTACTGTAGTAAGTGGAGATTGTTTTGACTGTTTTCTTGACAATGTTTTTATATTTGCTTAGATACTTTTCATTTTTAAATGCCAAGCTACTCTATTAAATCATGATCTTCTTGAAACTAGTTTTTCAGTCCCTACCCAATTCCAATATTTAACACTGACCATCAACAAATTAATCATCTAGTAGAATTCAATAATTTGTTCATATATCTATATGTGTATATAGTTTAGTTATTATATCCCTTAATCTTATAATACTTAAGAGATTATATTTATTCTTGGTATAGTATAGTATATAACTGAAATTTCAGAATTTGGGGAACAAATAATATATAATTGAGGCTAATCCTAGCTTTCTCCACATGAAATCTTATCTTAAAAAAACAACCACACTATGTTTGTAAGAAATATGTATGATTTAATTGTACTATTTATTTTAAAAATAATAATCATCAAGGATATCCCATGGAGTCAGAACCTAAATCCTAAAGTATCTAAAAGTATGATAAAATATGTATAGTTCTCCAAATGATTCTTACAATGTATACAAACCACACTTAAGGGAGGCCATGCCCAGTAGTAGAATGCCACAGAAAATGAACTCAGCAGTATTTTGGAGAATTGTTTTGTCTCAAATTGCTTTCTTTAGGCTATTTATCTATTTATTTATTTATTTATTTATTTATTTATTTATTGCCAATCCCAGCATGGTCTTGGTGAGGCCAGAGTGGTATGGTTTCTGTCCCTTGGACAGGGCCCAGTGTGAACTTCTAATAGTGTTGAAGGCTGCTCTGGGTGTAAGTCTGTTTGTGTAATGATGTCACTGCTTTCATATTCTTCTGAGGAATGTCCTCTCATAAATATTATTGACTCCATGATAATCTGAGACAGCACAATTCCAGAAGCAGAAGGTGTGGCTAATATTTCAGTAAAGTGGTAAACACTGGGACCTTCAAGAAAGCCCTTAAAACTATGGAAAAGGGCTCTAAATACACAAGTTCAAAATGTATCTAAATTTTCAGCTATGTAAATTATAAGAATGCAATATGAATTATGAGGGGCTTCATGAATCTAAAGGAACAAAGACAGCTACATTATGAGCCGACTTGTCAGAAAGATACAAAGACAGGCAGATACCTGAATTCAAGATCAGCTTACCACAGAGTGAGGAGGTAAAGCCCAGGTATGGTAGAAATGGTAATTTCAGGGTGGGTCCAACCCACTTAGTTTATTGTTTGTGCTTAACAAAGGCAAACAAATCTCTGATTCTTTTTCCAATGCTAAGAAAAAAAAAATGTATTCTGACTCCTAAGAATTGCAGGAAATAACTAGATTGGATATATAAAATATAAGACAGGACCTGTATTCTGAAGGAGATGATCTATCCAAAGAAATTTTTAAGGATAAAAGAGAGCACTGCTTATAGAACAGACAGATGGACAGACACAGATGAGATAGACACAAATAGACAGACAGACAGACACATAGATACACACAGACAGTCATACTCATACACACACACACACACACACACACACACACAAACAAACACACACATGGACAGAGAGATATCTTAGAATAGAAAGCAAGCAGAGTATAAACACTTGTTTGTTTCTAGGATATTTTCATAAAAAGTTTAGAAAAAAATTTTCAATGTTTTTTATTAGGTAATATGAGATATATATATATATATATATATATATATATATATATATATATGTGTGTGTGTGTGTGTGTGTGTGTGTATAGATAGATAGATAGATAGATAGATAGATAGATAAATAGATAGATAGATAGATAGATAGATAGATAGATAGATAGATAGATAGATATAGATATATACATATACCAACGAATTGTCATTTTATGGATATTGTACATATTAAAGTTAACTTTAGGATCTATTTTGAAAGTTTGGATAGTAGAAGCATTGTAAACAGTTAAGATAGGTGTGAAAAGTACTTTGATATAATCATTACCTAATTTACACATGTATCTAAGGAGCACATCACACTATATCATATACAACTAATAGGCATAAATAATCAATAATCATGAGCAAATGAATGCAAAAGAAAAGTAAAATATAAAATAAAATAAAATAAAATAAAACATAAGAGTTTCATTTCATCCTGTACACTAAACCTTGCCTTTGTATGACATGGCTATGAGCAATGGCTTCCAAACTTCTTAATCTGCAACACTTTAAATAATTTTCTCATGTTGTGGTGAACCCCATCCATAAAATTTTCATTGCTACTTTATAACTGTAAATATGCTCCTCTTATAAATTATAATGTAAATACCTTTGAATATAGAAGCTTTCTAAAGTGGTTCATTGGCTATGGATTTGGGCAGCAGATGTTGGTCCTGTTGACTGAATATTTGTGTCAGCTCCTTTCTAAACAGGTTTCATCCATAAATTTTAAGGAACTCTAATGATTTAGATACCTAAAATCACTGCAAATGCCAAATGCAAAGCTAAAGATAAGTTAAAATCTGGACACATCTCCCATTATTTTGTTTGTGTTTGATTGTCTTAAACTTTTTAACAATTTTTTGTTCAACTCTGAGGGCAATCATTCTCTCTACTTAACTCAGCCAGTAATGATCTTCTTCCAAATCAGAAGAAAAGATGAATTTGCTAAGATATTTCCAATTTTATCATTGACGTCTATTACATCATCTATTACAAACTTTACGTGATTAGTAAGAAGTCTTTCTTTTTAGGATAAGCATTGCTTAAATAGTGGAGATTTGTAGGCGAATGACTCATTGATAAGGCTGACCCCATGAAAAGCTTTGTTCAACAACTATGAAACAAATTTCCTCTCTTTGAAATGATACATCTGACTGGTAAATTCACTGAGAAGTAAATAAAGATATCTTGTCTTGACAATATTTCTCTTTACAATAACCAAGGATTGTCTCTTTAAGTAGGATCAACTGCAATTACCTTGACATTGCTAATAATCTGTGTGTCAGAACTGAGTGAAAAAATCAACCAGACCACAGTCTGAGCCAGAATGTTCAATGACAGCTATTGTGTTCTTCCTATGTTTAATATTGACATTCTTAATACTTTTGAAGACATTTCTCTCCAATAAAATTTTATTTATTAGATTTCTCTCCAACTTTTTACTGTTACATTTCCTGCTTTATTTATGTAGGTATTGACTACTATGTTTCCTGCTTGATTTATGTCAAGATTAACTATTTTTAATTTGCTGTTAATTCCTAAAGCCTGGATATCATTGGTATAGTATTTCTTTAAATACAACAAAATATTCTACCTTTTCTTGACTGATTTTCTTTAACATGTCACATTGTTTCAAATTCACGTTTTGCTTGTGTTCAGTGTTAAAATTATGCTGTTGGTTAATAGGTCAAATTTATTTTCCTATTTTATTTAAAAATCTCTCTCTCTCTCTCATATTCTCATTCTCTCTCTCTCTCTCTCTCTCTCTCTCTCTGTGTGTGTGTGTGTGTGTGTGTGTACAAGCCTCTGCATGTGTTGACTTGTGAATGCTGCTTTGAATACATAATAGAGCACAATGCAGAGATTATTAGAGTATCTTATTCTTCCCCTCAGGAGTCAAAGTTAAGTATACACAAATAGTCTACAAACAACGAAATATTCTTCATTTGAGATGATTTGGGACAATAAAGACCCTGGTATAGGGAACAATCCATTGATTGTTTCAGGTTATGGGCTTTCAACCAGAATTCAAAGGAAGAGTTTAAAGGACAAAGGTCTCTGGAGATGCCATTTCATAAATACAGCTCTAATGAAACATGATAATGGATATCATTTGGACATTTTCAGAGAAAGTATCTGTGTACACAAGAAGAATATATGGTAGAGGGTTAAGATCTATTAAATTTGCTAGGCTATTCCAACTATATGTATAAAAAAAATCAGGAAAAATAAGCGTGAGTAAATCTCTGCTAAATTACATTGCTTTTAATACCACTCCCAATTTTCTCCCTATCTATAATGTCCTAAAATTATTTTAGGCAGTGCATGTTAACATTTACCAATGGAAATTTGAAATTTAAACCTTAGAACAATTCAGATTCTTCATGTTCCTAGAAAGGTTAATCCTCAGGTATATGTAGGAAGATTTTCTAGCAGGGAGTCTTGAGGAGGGAAATATTTTCATATACATTAAAGTTTAATTTAGTAGTAGATCAACTGAAAGGACAAGAAAACATGTAGCATGCTTTGAAACCAGAAATTATAATGTATGATTGCATCTTTAGGGTTGTGAGAAAACTTAATATTCAGAGGTAAATTGTAATAGTTTCTTATCATGATACTCCAAATATAAGCAGTGAGGAAAATATTTTACTTTGTAGAATTTTTCATCTGAATTCATTTGAAACTTTACATACTCAAAATATCTCTAACAGATTTTTTTTAAAGTCATATGGTGACTCCCTTGATGTCCCCAGTGAGGGATCTTTCTGAACAGCATTATGAAGTCTTCATGTCTTTAGAGAGTGTTGTAATTATTGTTTCTTTTTTAGACATCATATTATTCAGCCAACTGTTAAATAGACTGTGATAAATCATGAAGAACATATTCATATTTCCCCAGAAACAGAATAATTATGTACTTCCTCAATTATATAGTACAAATAATTGGAGACATCATAATATTTTTTAAAAAGTTTCAAAATGCAAAATTAGGAAATCTGAACAAGACTTTTGCCATACATACAGTATTAATCACTTTTTTCCAGGCTGTATTAAATATAGAGAAAAAAAATCAACATGAGAAACCAAGGATTGATTCTAGCTCATTTTTACAGTAGAGTCCAAATAACCAAGAAAGCTTAGCTGCGGGATCATGAGCTGGATACAGTGTACCTATAGTGTACCTATAGTCAGCAATCAGAAAATGATACTATCACACTCTAATGGTATTCTGCTCAGCTTCTTTTATTCTACACAGGTTGCCAAACCAGAAAATAAAGTTACCCATAGCCATTGTACAACAAGGTCAATCCTTCCATGAAATTTCCCTAAAGATATACCTATACTAAAATATATATTTTTTTTTCTTAGTTGATCCTATAATTGATGAAATTTACAAGAAGCATTAGTCATTTCATATCATTCTCTTTTTCATGTGACCCCTAAATGTATCATTTTAAAGCATAATGTTATACAAATGTGTTTAGTACATCTGTACAAAATCCCTAAAGTCTTAACACTTCTAACATCAGCATAGCTCAAATGTGTGGTGTCTGGGAGAGAGGAGTCCTTGCTAAGAGCAGGTACTGATCTTGCTGGGGATGGAGGTTTTGTTTCTAGCACTCACGTTAGGTTATCCAGAATTCACCCATCATTTTTGACCCCATGAGCTGTTCTGGCTTTTGATATCATCCTCACTCATATGTACTCACCATCTCAAATACATACAATGACAGAATTTCAAATAAAAGAAATAGTTTTTAAGTCCATGATTGAATTTTCTCCTGAAATGAAAAGCAAGTGTGTGTTTTGATCTTTAAAAAAAAATATGTACTTCATATGTTCAGTGGCACATAGCAAATCATTCCATTCTAAAAACACAACAATGAAGAAACAAAACAAAACAAACAAACAAACAAACAAACAAAAAATACAGATAATGCCAAATCCAGCAGGGGAAGTTGCAAAAATATTTTGTTTTTACCTAGCACTTGAGATTTATCATGGGATAATCTGCATTCCAATAGCATTATCCCAGCATCCCATTCATCCAGTTTTGCAAGATTTAGCTCAGGTGGCACAGTAACTGTAAGCCTTTTGTTCGATGTATAGAGGTCAGATAGTTTCACAGGTCAGGGAGCTCCTTCCAGGATCCTAGGATTGTCAATAGAGTCTCCTCTCACCAGTATTTGTATTTGTTATTGTTAATGTGGTAATATGCAAAAAGGAACTTGTGTTTTTAAAAGTCTTTAGAATTTGTAAGGTTATTTAGACTCATTCCTTAGACTTGTAAGCCTGTTGTCTCTCATGGATAAGCTGTATTGCTATACAATAGAAAGTGCAGAAAAGCAACACACAAGTTCCCAACTTCCCAGTGTCTCTCTAATAATAGTTTCCACCAGGGCAGCCAATATGTATCTTATAGAACTTGGCTTATATGATCATTTTCCGGGTTTGTTTTTGCCTCAAGAATTTTTAATACTCATTCAAGAATTGAGCCCACTGCAATAAAGGCCAGGTGGGTTGCTTCTGGCCTATTTGTTCTAATTATTTGAGTAGTTAGCACAGAAGCCATATATGAATCAACCTTCATTGTACAAATGCTTCCTCCATCACAAAAATTTAGTTTATATTGTGTTTTGTTTTGTTTGTAAATTAACTAGATAAGGAGTAATCAAGTAAACAGATACTCATTCAGTCTTACCACAAAGGGAAAATTAGCAATCCTTTTAGAAAGTTATACTCCTCAAAAGAGAATGGCTTATCATAGAAGAGCAGAAACTGGTAATGTAACTTTATAGACTAGTCTGATAGAATTTTCTGATCTTTGAACATATCAGCCTTCATCTGAGTGTTTACTTACTCAAGGGAAAAAAATAAGTATCTACATTTTTTTGAGAGTCAATAACTACAAAACTTGCTTGTCAAATGTGAGCCACAAACCCATGGACAGCTACTTTGAATTGTTACATGAACTGAACCACTTGGACAGAGATTTTGCTGCAACCTCTTCAAAGCACACTTGACATCATTATTTCTCAGGCTGTAAATCACAGGATTAAGTGCTGGAGGCACCACAGTGTGTAGCACAGAAAACAGCCTGTCTGAAACTGATGGTACATCTGAGGGTGGCTTCAGATAGACAAAACAAGCAGTAACAATGAAAACACTGAAAACAGTGAGGTGGGGGAGGCAGGTGGCAAATGCTTTGGTCTGACCTTTAGTGGTAGGAATCTTCAGCACAGTGGAGAAAATGTAAAAGTAAGAGAGCACAACGCAGATGAAACAAGACATGCCCAGACAAACACCAATTCCAAGACTTGTATAAATGACCACAAGTGTGTCAGAGCAGGAGATCCTTAACAACGAGGGAACATCACAGAAAAACTGTGGGATCACATTGGAGCCACAGAAAGGCATGGAAAATGTGCCAGCTGTGTATAAAGCTCCAAACAGTATTCCAGTAGCCCAGGAAATACCCACCATCAGCACACAGTTACCACTACTCATGATGGCCTCATAGTGTAGGGGACAGCAGATGGCAACATATCGGTCATATGACATTGCTGTTAGAACAAATACATCCCCAGATGCAAAAGAAGTCATTAAAAACACTTGGAGGGCACAACCCAGAATAGAAATTGAGTTATTGTGGGTTATGCTATTGATAAAGAAATTTGGGATTGGAACAGAAATAAAGAAGATATCCAACAGGGACAAGTTCTTTAGGAAAAAGTACATGGGTGTTTGGAGTTTCAGATCCAGAGTGATGAGCATGATAATGAGGAGGTTACTCACTATTACTGCGAGGTACATTACCAGCAAGAACAGCCCACATACAGTTTGTAGCTCAGGAGCAGCCGAGAATCCCATAAGGATGAACCTTGTTACTCTAGTGTCATTGGGCATGCTAACGTCTTCCACAGCCTGTCAGATATTCAAAATAAACAAAAATTTACACATTGATGTGCAGAAATTCTCTTTGAAAATGGAGTCAGGACACTGCATAGATATTATGACATTGTTACAGCTCCCCATTTTATCTTTCTATAAGGTTCCACTTTTAATGGAATATAAGTTTTACTAATTTACCATTTATGAGAATTGTACCATGTTTTACTATAAATTTTTAGAAAAAATTATGAAATATACTATTCTTTTCTTAACAGAATTGAGTCTTTCCTTGAAATTGCAGTTGTTCAGTTGGCAACAAGCAGCTGAATAAAACCTTCAAGTCTCTCCCTGCACTATTTTGTTTCCTTTGTCTTAATCTTGGTTCAGAGCACTGCTATGCTTTGTATGGTCACACTTACAATATAATAAGAATGTGCCTAAAGTTAATAAGTGTCTTGTACCGATAGTATTTTCAAAAGATTGACAAAAGACATATTTTATCATTTTCTCTGGGCCCTTTGAGTAGAACCTGGATTTCTTTTGTTGGCTCCAATTTTGCATGGACAAAATCGTCTTTCATGTTTATTCCTCAGTGGCGAGCCTGTGCACCTAAGCAGGAGTGATCATCTCCTAGGGACCAATTTGGCTCTTTTTACGATTAATATCTAAAAGATTAAATACCTTTCAATAAAAAAAGATAGTTCTACTTCCTAGCAGAAACAATTTTCTCTGGATCAAATGAGGATTTACCTCCATTCATCCTTATTAATTTTAATCTTATTGATAGTATTCATTTTTCGGAACAGAGATAACAACCTGGTCACAGTTTGACCAGGCATAGGTCAGATCAATAGCTGTTATCCTTCTTTCCTAATGATCTATGACTGCTTCTTCCTGCCTTCAAATTCATATTTATTTTATGTATTTGTATTTACCAAATTCCTTCTCTGACTTTTACAGTTGTTTTTGTTTGCTTTTCTTGATGATTAACCACTTGTAATTTGCTAGAACTCTCTAAAACCAGGCTTTTGTGCCACTAGATTTTCATAACAAAACAATTTAAATTTCCTCTCTTAAGAAAATAAAACTATGTATCACATTACATTTATATGTAAAATGGGCATATGTTGTAATTATAAACTCTCAGATATAGTTATATTAAATATTTTAACATGTAAAAATAAATATCTGTCATCATGAACATTAACAAGGTAACATAAACAGATTTGTTATTTAACAATTATATCCTTTTACATTTATAAAATCCTAAAATATTGAATATATCAATGATTTTGATAAGAGATGGAGAATTGGAGCCTCTTTGGAAATGGGAAAAATCAACTTCTCCACTGAAGAGCATTTGTGTGTGTGTGTGTGTGTGTGTGTGTGTGTATGTGTGAGTGTGAATGTGTATGTATTTGCAAAATATATTAAATCTCTTTCTCCTAGCCTCTGCTTCCAGGATGACAACTCTGTGACTAATTATTTATTATTAAATGCCTAGCCTATAAGCTTTGACTTGTCCTCTGGCTAACTCATAATTAACCCTTTCAAACTACTGTATATCTACCATTTAGTTAGTTATAGCTCCCACAGTCCATGACTTTTTCTTCCTTGGAATCTCTCTCAGTGTCTCCCCTAGTGTCTCCTTTGAATTTATCTCAAATCACAACATTTTATCTCCTTTTACATCCTATTATTCTCTCACCAATTCTCAGAATCCTCTGTCTTCCTCCCAGTGTTCCATCTCCTTATAAGAGATTCTCTCTTCATGTATGCTCATGTACAGATAAGTAATACATGCCTGTAATATCTTAGAAGACCAAAACAACAGAAAGGAGGTACTGGGTTTGAAAGAGAGAAGACAGGAATATGGGGTGCGGATACAGTGATGTAATGGAATGGAAAAGTATTTTAATTAAATCATATCCTCAAAAAAATTGTTTTAAAGGAAAAGAGGAAAAAAAAGTTGAGTGGCTACAGCCTAGGCTCAGAAGTTGAAAACACTTGCTGTAGGAGGCAAGGTGAGTTCATTTTACAAAAGCTACATGGTGGCACACAGGAATCTGTGACTCCTGTTACAGGGGATCTAACACCTATTTCTGTCTTTTATAGGCACCAGGAATGTACCATGTACACAAACACAAATGCATATAAAAGACAAATAAATGTGAAACTAAAAAAAATTAGGAAAGTTTTTGAGTCACTCACCTACACACACTTTTAATATGTACATGTCAGAATTTCCATGTGTTTTCTTTGTGAAGGAATCTTGAGAGACCACCACATCAAAATACTTCCATGCTTTTTCCTCTTGTGACTTCATATTTCTCTTTAACATATCATGCTTTGATCACTTGTTAGTAAGATCCAACATATACTGATATCCTGTAAACATTCAAGCTCTGTCTATAAGTACCGGTTTCTACATTTGGTATTGATTTAATCTTTATTGAAAATGGTTAGAATGTTATATATATATATATATATATATATATATATATATATATATATATATATATATATATACACATACACATACGTATATGCAACTTAAATATCTTTGTTTTGGAGCAAGTATTACAATATTTTGTCAACAGAAATTTTAAATATGTATTTTAAATTAATTCAGAATTCTCAAATACCTGAAACATGGATTTGTCTTCAGACATGTATAGAAAGGACTTCCAACAGATCCAGTTAAGAAGGAAAAATAATTAATAAACATTAACATTCAGATTATTGAAGGATCACATAAACGTTTGCAAACTCTGTAACAATGAAATTTAGTTACAGTTTTGGCCTCTGATAAGACTCAAAAGTATGTACCAAATTTTAACCATTTCTTAATATGGAATAAAGCAAATACAAATAAGAAAAATCATTCACTGTGTTTTAAATTACGTTTAGATTTTCATTGCAACACTATATAATCCAAAGATTTTTATAAAGACCTTTTTAAGGTCTTTGGCTACAACTTTAATATTCCCCAAAGACCTTTTTAAGGTCTTTGGCTACAACTTTAATATTCCCCAAAGGAAAATATTTCTTAATAGCCTTCCTTATTATTTACTTTTCTGTTAAGACTATTAGTGTTATAATAATTGGCATTTTCTGTAGGAAGGACTGATCATTCCCCAGAAAATACATAGACAAAAATCATGAATAAATTGGCTCATACTTTTCCTATGATCAGATTAAACTAAATACATATTATTTGGCTTATGTTTTGAAAATAGGAATACATTTTGGTGGGGAAGACATTTTGTCAATAGTAAGGGTCAAATTCAGTGTGAAATCATGAATCAGAGAATTCACATACCAAGACAATACTGATTCTCTCCTCACCCTTTCTCCTCACCCTTTCTACTTTATTCAGTTAAGGACCATATTCAACAGAATTGTAACCTCTTACACTCAAAATGTGCTTCCTAGTTTATGCACTTGTATCTGAAACACCATCATGAATATATCTAAAATTTTCTTTCTATTGTCATTCTACATCTCACACTGTTGAAAATTATGATAAACCAAGACAGTTTAACTCTTTGCTGACTTGATACTCAAAGTTATAATGTATACACAATATCATACTACTCCTGATATCTAAACTTCCATATTCATTTCATAATGCAAAATTAACTTTGTCTTTTAAGGCTCATCGTATTTTAACAGCACCATTATTCTACAGGAGTCTTTTCTTCAAATTTCTTTTGAAACTAAAGCTGACCCATCAATTGTGAGCCTTTATAAAATTAAAAGATAAGTTAAAAACATTAAGTACACAATGGTACAGTGTAAGTATTTCCACTGCAAAGGTGAATGAGATGGCAGTACATAACACACACACACACACACACACACACACACACACACACACACACACAAAGACATAAATTAGTTTAAAACAAAACTAAAACATCAAACATCAATACTGCAGCTCCATATCTGATATTTGGAAATAATGGTGGTATCATGTGGGTTTCAATAGCCTTAGGCAACTCCGCATTACCTCTGCCTTCCCCTCACTGTCATCCTTATTGAACCATCTCACACTGACAGCTTTCTTTGGTAGATGTTCCAGAGTTCTGTCACCAGCAGCATTGTAAGGTTACCACTGCAACTTGGGATTCATTTCTTAATTACATTCAATGACCCCTCAGGGACCTCTTGTGGGAAATTTTGCCTTGCCACACAGTCTCAAGCTTCAGTGGTCTGCAGAAACTTTGGTGTCTGCCTCTATATCCACTTCATTATTTAATATTTCATGACTTCAAAACAGTAACACATGGTTGAGTCTAGAACCTAGAACGTGCTCAAGATGTAGCCAGGACTCATACATGACAGTTACATCAAACTCTGGGAGACACTTTTCTGGATGGCTATGTGTGAGCAGAGGAGCCCATTGACATTTCTATTTTTAGTTGTTACATTTGAAGGGAATTTGCATTTTTATAATTTGGAGAAATGCTAGGATGGTTGTGCCATTGGATCCATCTTCCTATTGTTGGAGTTGTTGCTTGTGCCGCTTCCTTAGTTAGGCTGGTCTTTTTAGGGATTATAGACTATTCGTCTTTACCACCTTTATCTACAACTTTTACCTTGCTTATAATTCTTTCTTACATAAACCGTGCATTGCCCATAATTTCTGGCTCTTTCAGATAACAGATTTAATAAAAATAAAAGAAATATTAAAAAATATGGAGCCGGGTGTGGTGGCACATGCCTTTAATCCCAACACTCAGGAGGCAGAGGCAGGTGGATTTCTGAGTTCGAGGCCAGCCTGGTCTACAGAGTGAGTTCCAGGACAGCCAGGGCAACACAGAGAAACCCTGTCTCGAAAAACCAAAAAAAAAAAAAAAAAAAGGAGACCTATGGAAAAAAACTTCACAGACAAAATATAAATGTCAATAGATTTATATGAATGACACAGTAATGATGGAACATAAATTTACCTATTTAAAATATTTCTTAAAATTAGAAAACAATGATAAAAATTATCACTTAGAAAAACCTAAATGACACTTTTATGAAACTATTTTTGGACTTAAAATATTTTATATATTTTATATTTTTTTCTTGCAGTTTCAAGATGATATTATTCTCCATTCCCTTTTATCCATCCAAAATCTCCCATATACTTCTTTTTGTTCTCTTTCCAATTTTTAACCTAATATTATTTAATTACTGCCACATAATACATATATACACACATATATACACACATGCACACGGTATACACATATGCATACATGCATGCATACACACGAATATATATAATATATTTATACATTTTACATTTATACATATATTTTTTTTCCTAAATGTAACCTGCTCAGTTACTGTAATGTTCCTTGTATGTATGTTTTCATGGCTTATGCATTGGTATTGAATAACCAATGGTGCATTGGGAAGACCCTGGGGATAACTATTTCTTTTAGTCCATGTATTTCTAGTTTGTTTCTAGATTTTGTATATCTGTGCATGTGTGTGTGTGTGTGTGTGTGTGTGTGTGTGTGTGTGTGTGTGTGTGTGTTACATTGAGAGCTCCTGGACTTTTCATCATCCAGTTTAGCATGTCCATTGCTACGTCATGGTGATGGGACTATAGAGACTTCAGTTTCCTAATGTGTATGAATGTGTTATTTGTTTGTATAATCATATGTATATGAGGGTGTAAAATTCACTTTTACTTCCTTATATGGTGGGAAGAGATGAGCGCCATATTCAAGGTTTATGAATCCATGACTTAGGATGAGCCCAGAGAGTTTCTATCTAACTATCCCTAGCCCTAGGCCGGGAATCTCCTAGTCTCCAAACATTCTAATGTCTGCAAACTAGTGACTTGAAGGCTTCAGCTTCCAGCCTCCATCTACTAACCTTAGCCTAGTATTCTTTAGCCTCAAAGACTTACTGCTGAATAACCTCACTCTTTCTTGCTTTTGATCTCATCGGGATGGTTCAACTCAACTGTTCTGGCTCAAATTTCTTTTTAAGTTGACTGATTCAAATTGACTTCTCTTAGATTCTGACTGAATTACCCTGTTTAGAAAAACTGCCTCTGCCCTTGGTTGTGTGAAGGCCCCCAGTGTAGGGGAATGCCAGGACCAGGAAGCAGGAAGGATGGGTTAGTGAGCAGGGGGGAGGGGGAAAGGGATTGGGGTTTTCAGAGAGGAAACAAGGGAAGGGGATAACATTTGAAGTGTAAATGAAGAAAATATCTAATTGAAAAAAAAAAAGAAAAGTAAAGAAAGAAAATCCACCTCTGAATTCTCTTTAATCTAGTACTGAATGTTCTTCAAAATTAATAATTTTGAGAAAAAATATTAATGTCACAATTTTTATGCATACAATACTATGTTTTGTAGGAAAAATTGTACATTTTTGTTTGTGTGTTCTAAGCTTTCCTTTGAAATCAAAAGTCAGAAAAATATCAAGAAAAGTACCTCGAATTGTTTAACTGAAAGGAAAAGGAAAACTAGAATTAGATGAAGCAAGTAAGGCATCTGGATATTTCTCTTCTTTTAAAGCTTTTATTTTATGGTGCATTCGGGGGGGGGGGGGTCCTCTCAACCTTCTATTTCCTGAGGTTGCCTGTTTACATTCTTTCTGCTAGCCCTCAGGGCTTCAGTTCTTTTTCTTCATCCAATACCAGATCAGGCTCCCCTCTAACCCCCACTTCTCCCCCCCCCCAGTCCACTTTCCCTCCCTCCACACTTGTGATTTCTTTCTTCTCTCTCCTAAGTGGGAGTGAGGTGTCCTCACTTGGGCACTTCAGCTTGTTGATCCTTTTGATTTCTGTGGACTCTATCTTGTGTATTCTGTATGGTTTGTTGTTGTTGTTGTTTTGTTTTGTTTTTGTTTTTGGCTATATCCACTTATGAGTGAGCACATACCATGCATGATCTTTTGGGTCTGAGTTACCTCACTTAGGATGATATTTTCTAGTTCTTTCCATTTGCCTGCAAAAGTCAGAGTACCCACATTCTTAATAGCTTATTAGTATTCCATTGTGTAACTGAACCACATTTTCTGTATCTATTCTGTCGTGGAACATCTAGGTTGTTTCCAGCTTTTGGTTATCACAAATAAGGCCACTATAAACATAGTGGAACATGAGCCCCTGTGCCATGTTGGGGCATCTTTTGGGTATATCCCTAAGAGTGGTATAATAGCTGGATCTTCAGGGAGATCTATTTCCAATTTTCTGAAGAACCTCCAGGTTGATTTCCAGAGTGGTTGTACCAGTTTGTCATCCTATTAGCAATGGAGGAGTATTCCTCTTTCTCCACATTCTCTACAACATGTGTTGTCACCTAAGGTTTTGATCTTAGCCAGTCTGACTGGAGTAAGGTGTCGCTTTGAATTGCCTTTCTCTGATCACTAAGGACTTTGAGCATTTCTTTATGTGTTTCTCAGCCATTCAAGATTCCTCAGTTGTGAATTCTCAGTTTAGTTCTGTACCCCACTTTTTGAATGGGTTGTTTGGCTTTTTGTTGATTAACTTCTTGAGTTCTTTATATATCTTGAATATTGGCCCTCTCCCAGGATTCATAGAAAGGGTCCTTTGATGAAATGCCCAACAATAGGGAATGGGACCTTATAGAGCCTACCTCCAACAGGAAGACATCAAGAGAGGGATGGGGTTGCCATCCCAGTCACACCTCTGACCCATAATTGTTTTTGTTTGAAAGAATTACAGGGATGGAACCGGAGTGGTGCCTGAGGAAAAGAAGGTCCATCAACAAGCCTAAAGTGGGATTCAGATCAAGGGGAGGTTCCAAGGCCTTACATGATTACTGAGGCTATGGAGCTCTCACAAAAAGGGACCTATCATGACTGCCCTCTGAAAGACCCCATAAGCAGTTGAAAGAGTCACATGCATTTATTTCCACCCAACCAATGGACAGAAGCAGCTAACCCCTGTTGTTGAATTAGAAAAAGCTGAAAAGGGCTGAGGAAAATGGCAATTCTGTAGGACCAGAAGCCTTAATCTGGACCCCCAAGATCTTTTGAACACTGGACCAACAAACAGATAGCACACATCAGCTGATATGAGGAACCTAACACACATATAGTAGGGAACTTCCAGGTCATTCTTGTTCATTTAGAGATGATGCACCTAACCCTCAAGAGACTGGAGGCCTCAGGGAGTTTAGAGGTCGGGGGTGGGGGTGGGGACTGTGGACATCCACATGGAGACTGGAGACTGGGTGGGGATGATGTGTGGGATGTGAAGCAGTCAGAAGGTGGATGGGGGTTGGATTATGGAGTGTAAAAATGAATTACAATTAAAATTAAATTAAATTAATAAAATAAATGAAATTGACCCCCCCAAAAAAGCTTTTATTGTCTAACAGCAACACAATTCCTTCTCAGAAATCAAATAAAATGGCATCACATAAATGCAGAACCACCGAATTATCTGTAAAGTGTGAACTATTTACTGTACAAGGTTAACTGACCAGTACTTGGTGATCACACAGAGGTTATTGTAGCTTTGAGCATTTCTGTGATAGAAGGGATGATTTAGGAAACTGACATCTGAGGCAATTCTCACAGAAATGAATCACAGCTCTTATGCATGCATGAAATGGAGAGGTTTTTCTTTTTTCTTTTTTTTTTTTCTTCCATAACCATGGGCAGCATGGGAAATAACTAGTGTGGAGAAAGGCATGACCAGTGCATGACAACAGCATTCTCAAGAGCAAATTTACTTAGGTGAAAGAAGAAAAAAAGCTTAGTGTTGTGGTTTGCACCTATAATTAAAAAACCTGAATGGCTGAGGTAAGATAATCACCACACCTAGGATATAAGGATAGTTCTAGGATAGCCTTGGTTAACAATTTAAGAATTTTGTTTCAAATAATAGTAGTAGTAGTAGCAGTTCTTTTTTTAGTAGTGGTGGTCCTAATAAAATATCTAATAACTTATCACACAGCTTTTCAAGGTCATAAGCAGAATTTTGACTTACATTATTGCAAAATACAGACATTGAATTTTAAATGAGGATAGAAATATGTTCTGAGTGACATTATGAAATGTTCTTTCTGGTTGTAGTATATGAGGCACTTTGGAAAAGATTCTACAGGAAAGAAACTCACTCCTGGGGGCAAAGTTATGTTAAGTAAATTGTACGTATGAAAAGTTCAGATTCTAGTGTTGCTTGTAATAATGGAGATAGAAAAAGAATGTGGCAGTAAAATCAGAATTAGTTTTTCATGTACATGATTAGTGATTCAATGATAGTAATAAGAGTAGAATAGTTTTATTTTTCTTAAGGGGGATAGAAATAACAGGGTTTAGAAGTCTATTTTATGTAGCCCACAATTCAAACTTCAAGAATATAATTGGGGATATTGGCACATGTTTAAATTGAAATTCATCACACCAATGCTTCAAAATTTACATGACAACAAATGTACTATTCAAAATATAGATGGTATTATTGATTTTTGCAAATGTACATGTCTTAGTTAGGGTTTCCTTTGCTGTGAAGAGACTCAATGACCAAGGCAACTCTTCTAAGGAAAACATTTCATTGGGAATGGTTTACAGTGTTAGAGCAATTATTATCCATTATTATCATGGCAGGAAGCATGGCAACATGCAGGCAGACATGGTGCAAAGAATTCTACAGTTTGATCCAAAGGTATCAAGAGGAAGACTGTCATCCACAGACATCCAGGAGGAATGTCTCCTCTGCACTGGCAGAGCTTGAAGTTAGGACCTTAAATCCTAACCCAATGGTGACACACTTTCTCCAGCAATGCCACAGCTAAGTTAACAAGGTCCATCTCTTCCAATAGTATGACTTCCCATGGGCCAAGCATATTCAAGCCACCACAATACACAACAGGAGAATATACTGCTAATCAAATGGGATATGTATTATCAGAATGCATTATCAAGATAGTTTTCAAGTGACTTCTATATTTTCAAAGAAAAATTAAAATAACACAAGACTTTTGCTCTATTCTTTTCTCTTTTTAGAACCAAATTGATTATTTTTCTTGTTATCTTGAGAAAGAAGGGTGCTATGTAGCATGAAATCATTACTCTCTTGCCTCAGTATACTGAGAACGTAATATTGAGCATGTATAACACGATTTAATTTTTACTGTACTCATTACCAGCTTGAATATTATATAAGAATCTAATAGATTTAATGGTTACTTAAACTTGTTAAATATCCCATTCTTATATCAGCTCATTATAAACCTGTTAAATGTTATAATCATTGTACCTTTTAAGTTTATTAAGTTCTACTCATTGTTTTATAATTTCATATTACCCCAAAATACCATGCTTATTGAATAATAATCATGCAATAGAAAAATGTTCTAGCTAAGTCATTGTTAAAAATAATTGTAAAAGTGTAAAAGTATGTCTACTCTTGTAGTAATAATTAATTTCAATTGTGGGTTTCTATACTCTCTTTCATCAATCCCTTCCTAGATAAAAGACACAAAATTTTATATTTTATAACAAGCCTTTAGAGCATTAGACCTGGGCAGATATCTACCCTCTAAGTTATTAGTATCTATTTCCTTATCAATTACCCCAAGTTATAACTTGCTGTGTGCCATTTGGCCAGCACTCACAGCTATGATTTCATAACTCACCTATCCCACAGTGTCTTCTTCTTGCCTCAGACCCAAAGCATGTGAAACAAAACTCTGCCTACCTCTCTTCTGCACAGCTATGGGCTGTAGACATCTTCCTTCAACCAGTACTTTTAAGTGAAGAAGCAAGGTTACATAGTATCACTTGTACTTAAAGATTTCATTGTCCCTGGGAATAACCAGATTTGGGGGCAACTATTTAGCATTATAAAAAACAGCAACATAGCAAACCTCAGTAATTTCCAGTTTTTAATCTAAATAAAATTTTTTTTTCTTACAGTAACTAACAACATACAGAAGAAACAACTACAAAATAATTATGAAAATGATAAGGAAAGAGTTACATTTAAAAATCCCATTATTTTTGTATTTGCCAATTCAGAAGAAAATATTTTATTATCTCGCTCATCCTGATTAGATCAGAGATTCTGCATCTAAATTAATTTCTACTCTAATTTTCTTTATTAACTTGAAAATACCTTCTTGGGTCTAAAACATCTTAAATGCTAAAAAACTTAAATTTAATTGTGGGAATATAACTATCTAGTCCTGAACCCCTTCAGAAGGAGTAAATTTTGCCTAAATATGCCTCAAGCCCAGGAATGAGGCTGCAAAAATTTATAGAAATGATAGAGACAGCTGATATCCTGTACAATACCCAATATTCCTTTTAATATTGAATTACCTGTATAACTTAAGTCTTTTCAGCCAGAATATGTGACAGACCTTATGAGAAGCAAGAATGATAAAGGACTTACTTTTGCTGTATTGGCAGAGCTTGGCAGTTGACTATGGTATGTATTTGTTCTTTTGGACAATATTTTGTCTATAGGTGAATTTAGGTCATTTTCTTTCCCCAGTGACAAACTTACCATAATTTGTGAAACTCCATTTGGAGGTTATTGATGCGCATCATCTCCTTTGAAGTGGAATGGGGGTACTATCAGGAGTTGATGTGTCTTAATGTCAAAAAAGAACTTTGTAGAGCAAATATTTTGTTTATTGTATGGATCTTTCACCTGATGATTGAAAAGCCTATAGCCTGTGGATTATGCAGGACATAGAAGGTGGGACATATGGAGGAAAAAGTATTCTGAAATAGAGATAGGACTAGAAAGTTCTGCTTGGGAAGATGTGAAGACACAGGTGCTTGGTACCTAGCCATGGGGCAAATTGTGGATTAAAAATCAATGGATTATTATGATTGTCAGAAAACAGCCTAGGTATATGGCCAAGGTATTTGTAAATATACTTTGAATTAGTGTCTTATTTCTGGAAACATGAGACTGGAGACAGAACCAGACCCTAACTTCTAAGGATCTTAAGAAAATAAAATTATGTTTCAATGCCATATTCCATGAGTCTCTGAAGGTTTTGAAGACAACCTATTTATAACATACCTGAATTTGTCAAGAATTGTTTATTCTTATCTATTTACTATTTGAAAAGCCTTGAAAACTATTGTAATTAACTAAATTAATAACTAATATGGTCATGAGTTTGACTGACTCAGTATTGACTTCCATTATATGATTATTTTATTATTGTTAACCTATTAAATTATCCCATTAAAAGGACTGGGACTGAACGTTGTATTTGAAAATGAATTACAAAGGCATAATACCTATATAAGAGTTAAACCGATATATATTATATGGCAACAAAATTGGTCTAAAATTTTATAATTTTATGTCAACATATAAAAATTTATACCAATGAAAAGAGCAAACCTATATCAATCTACAAAATTCTGTATCATTGTAACAAAATATGAGATGAATTTAGAATGAAAATATAAAGATCTCTATAAATGTAAGATTACGACTAATTTTTTTGGAGTTCTTTAAATTGTTTTATTAGATATTTTCTTCATTTACATTTCAAATGCTATCCTGAATGTCCCCTATACCCTCCCCTTGCCCTGCTCCCCTGCCTACTCACCCCCACCTCTTGGCCCTGGCGTTGCCCTCTGTGGGGTATATAAAATTTGCAAGATTAAGGGGCCTCTGTTCTTAATGTTGGCTGAATACGCCAGCTTCTTTTATATATGCATCTAGAGACACGAGCTCTCGGGGTACTGGTTAGTTCATATTGTTGTTCCACCTATAGTGTTGCATAATAGTTCAGCACCTGGGGTACTTTCTCTAGCTCCTCCATTGGGGGCCTTCTGTTCCATTCAATAGCTGACTGTGTGCATCTACTTCTGTGTTTGTCAGGCACTGGCATAGCCTCACAAGAGGCCTCTATATCAGGGTCCCTTCAGCATAATCTTTCTGGTATGTGCAATAGTGTCTGGGTTTGGTGGGTGATGATGGGATGGATCCATGGGTGGGCTAGTCTCTGGATAGTCCATCCTTTCATCTTAGCTCCAAACTTTGTCTCTATAACTCCCTTCATGGGTATTTTGTACCCAATTCTAAGGAGGAATGAAGTATCTACACGTTTGTCTTCCTTCTTCTTGGTTTTCTTGTGTTTTGCAAATTGTATCTTGGGTATTATAAGTTTCTGGACTAATATCCACTTATCAGTGAGTACATATCTAGTGATTCATTGTTTTTAATAGCTGAGTAGTACTTCACTGTGAAAATGTACCATATTTTCTGTATCCATTCCTCTATCGAGGGATTCTTTCCAGCTTCTGGCGCTTATAAATAAATCTGCTATGAACATAGTGGAGCATGTGTCTTTATTACCAGTTGGAAGAGT